>NC_141623.1:35148272-35323272 GCF_047967505.1 Dipteris shenzhenensis | reverse complement strand
TCTATCTCTCTGACTAGATCTACTCAGTTAACGTGGCCAACTTGGTTGCTTGGCTATTGGCTTTTCTATGCCCCTTTTCTACCTTGATTGGCCCTAGCCTTTCTATGCATGATCTGGCCCTATAGGACACTGTAGATATTCTTTAACTTGCCCCATAGCAAGATTCAAACTTGCACATGGATGAGACAAATCATTGTGGGTGTTTCACCATACCAAAATACAAAAAATCATTAAAAACAAGGTTCAAGGAGGGCAACTTCATGTTGAACGCAAGGGTGATTTCCAAGTTGATTGGCATATGGCAAGGGACCTCAAGACTCTCAAATGTATGTTCAACATAAGTAAAGGAGGTAATTTTAAATCTCCATGCCTTTATTGCAAGGAGCCAACCCATGTCATGGTTGAAGTTTTTTCCTTTTTATTCTTGAAGAGTAACAAGGTGAATGGTATTTAATCATTCATAAGGCCTGCCCAATATTGTCAATTGTTGTGTATAGAAGGGAGTGGTCAAACCAGTAAATAAAGTTTGTTCCATATGTTGTGTTGTTATGCGTTTTTCTAGATATGGTCAATTGTGGAACCATGAATACAAATTGGTTCTTGTTTTGGGTCAATACAGTGCCATAATAAATGAGCAGAAAACTAATCTTTGCTTTGTTTTCTCGCCTTATCTTTCACAGGGTGGACATACAAACTTATTGTTGGAATGCTGGTTGTTTTTAACACCAATGCTATCAATATCTTTGCTGGCATAAATGGCCTGGAAGCTAGTCAGACCATAGTCATTGCATGCTCGGTGAGCTAGTTTCGAAGCACTCTTTCTGTTCATTACTCTAAGGTAGATGCTGATTTGAGGCACGAAAATAGGACTGATTGTGAAGCTATAATGCAGGTGCTGGCATATAATTTGATAGTTTTTAATGTGTATATAAACCCTTTTCAAGGTTGCTTTCTAGTCTTCCCTGGACATGATAGGTAGTGACATCTGATGATCCTCAAATTGAGCATATCTAGCATTATACCTTCTCTTATAGACTCATGAAAGAGCCCTACATGCTTTGTATCTTCAGTGATATAACATTCCATCAGAGCACTTGCCCTTGTAAGATGAACCAGCACCAACTAGCAGGATAGTTATTGCTGGTTGAGGATGCTGGGGAAGCATTGCAGCTCTAGCCTAGCATCCACAAATGCCCAAGTATTTGTCATTGGCCCAAGAACATTGACCTTGATAAATGAATAATGCTAGACTGATTGCAGAGTTTACTCCATGCTATCTATCATAGTTGCATCAAAGGATAGAGGGGATACAAGGCTACATAAACCTTGATGAAGAATTGTGTTCTGTTCATGCCTGCATTGTGTTTTGTCATGCCTTTCATGAGAGAGAGAGAGAGAGAGAGAGGACTTAGGACTTATGTTTTATGTTCTCAGGTGCAGTTTAGCATCAATTACAATGGCAAGGATGATGGCTACTACCAAAAAGATGGACAAGGGTCCACCCATAGCAAAATTGGCAACATCAAGAGGATAGGGTTCACATCCAAGAAAAGGAAAGCCAATGCATCTTCTCCAACAAGCAAAAAAAAAAATATTTACACAAAAGTTCAGTGTTCTCATGGAGATAAGAAGAGCCTAGAAAGCCATGGGATAGTGTATTCCCAAAGCTCCTTTTCAAAGGCTTATTAGGCAATTTTGTGATGATATGAACTTTCTGGGCCTTGGATACTAGTGGAAAAGAACAGCTATTTGGGCATTGCAGGTGGCTGCTGAGGACTTTTTCATAGATTTTTTTAAGGATTCATTTCTTCTTGGAGCCCACAGCCATAGGGTGACAATCATGGCAAAAGATATCATCACTTTAAAGATGGTTAGATGGAGATATGACAAACTTGTGAAGGCTATAGGTATGACAAATATGAAGATGAGAGACATTTTGCTAATACTACCTACTCAAATGCCAAAACAAGATGAGATAACTCTAGAGGAAGTGACTCAAGGTTCTCATGGAATAAAAATAAGAGCAAAAACAACCTTCGAGGAGGTGCAAAGGATAAAATATAAGGACACCAGGCGTCTTCGTACCTCATTCACTAATCTACATATTGCAAAGCTAGAGCTACATGTTCTCGAGCATCTAAATACATTGGGACCTGTTGTAAGGATAAGTTTTGTGGATGTAGAGTCAATGAGAGAGTTCCCCTAACAAAATATTGTCTCAAAGCAATCAAAGATAGAGCAGGACAAGTTACCGATATAGTTTCCTTGTAGGACTCAAGTAGGTTTTTCTTTTTATATATTGATTTAAACGACCACTTATTTTGAACACTATTTTGAATTCCTCTGTTGATTTGCAGCTTACTCAAAATAAAGTTACATGACTAGATTCAAGGTATGGTACATATCGTGGACCCAGCTATCTCCTTCAAAATGAGGGATCTCAGGGAGCCAGTGGACCAGCTTGTGAAGTGGTTCACATATTGCAATTTCAAATCTATGACCCTAATTGTCTTCCCTTACCATTTAGAGTAAGTGATTAGTAAGTACATTGCATAAGGAGCTAGATTGTTATTTTCAATCCACAAATTATAATCTTTACATCAATTGTCAAATGAAGTCAACATTGGAATTTAGCTATAATACATCTGCTATCAAAAGGATGCTTCTTCTTTAATTTAGTTACACATACTCATCAAGAGATCAATCTATAAATGAACTTGTAATGCCTTAAATAAGTATCACAATTTTTTAAAATAACAAATTATCTATTTTGTAGAAAGTTGTTCACACTCACATATGCAATTTGCAGCGGTCTGAAGAGACTATCTTTTGCGATCGATTTCTACGAAAAAAATCATCTAAGTTGGGTGCAATTGAGCCGTTGCACTTGGACGTAGGACATAAAATCTTTTGCCCTCTCAGTACTTTTTTTCAATTAATTAATTAAAATATTTTTAGGCTTACAAGAGATTGGATGGTTCATAGACACCACAACAATACAATGCCCACTTTTGTGGATGGAGGGTCCTTATAAACACCAAGTACATTTTGGAGGCTTATTCATCAAAGGATACACCAGGTCCCGTATGTACCATTATTGATGCATTTAAATTTTATATATAACATTAATCTTAACACTGAACTTGAAACAAAAGTTATGTTTGCGTTTCTGTAGATGACAGAAGAAAGTTGTGATGATCAATTTATGTTAAACTTCAGAGCTAGGATGATCGTAGATCTCCTTCAATATGCCTCCTTATTACCACAAGAGAAAAGCAAGGAGGAGGAAAGCTCTAAGAAATTAGATCAGGGACAGAGCTTAAAATTGATGGAGGACCTCACTTCAGAGTAGGATGAGGACCTTCTGATAGGAATAAAGGACCCTAAGTCCCAAACTCAGATGCCTCCACCATCCACTGAACTTCCTCCTCTAATTACTAAACTTGGACATGAGGACCCTCATCCACTCCCTCAAACTACTAAGCCTGGACCTAAGAATCGTGTGTCCCTTCCCCATCCATTTACTAAGCTTAGACTTGAGAATTCTTTAACTACTTTAGATCCTCCTACGTGAGTTGAGGCACACTGTACTCTTGGAAGTTTGTAATGCATAATGATGTCTAATGAAATTTATCTATATATGAGACTCTAGTTTGTAAGAGAGAGAGAGAGAGAGAGAGAGAGAGAGAGAGAGAGAGAGAGAGACTTGAATCATGAACATAGATGTATCTATTTACAAAATTTTAATGACAAATTGTTACAATACCAAAGAAATTGATTCTCCATTGTTGTTTGTAAATGATAAAAAATATAGTTACAATACTGATTATGGCTATAACTTTAGATCCAAAACTATTGTAAAGCTTCTCTAAATCCAACAATATTGTAGAGCCTAGAAAGGTTCAACTACTAGAGCAAAGGCAAGATCAGAACATGGAAGAGAAGGTGGTGGACAAGGAAAAGGAACAATAGAAGCTCCTTGATAAACCTTCTTCATATGATCATCCTAGGCTTGGATGCCAGCTCTTCATAGCATCCACCATTGCTTGAACGGTAGTGATTGTCTGAGAATCATCCATTTGTTTGACAATTTTTATCCGTTGCCTCACAATTGTATATTATGTAAATAATCATTTCATACCTGTGTGTTGTATTAATACAGTATCTGATGTAATCATGAATTTTGAATTATCTCAATAATCCCATTGGGATATCTATACACAGAATTCACCTTTCCCTTCGTTGCAATACATGTCAATATGTAGTGTTAATCCAATACATGTTAATATGTAGTGTTAATCAATGATTCATTCAATAATAAATAAAAAACATTGAGTCATATTTAACTCTTGGTTTACCTTCTTGTTATTCAACATGAATGATATATATCTGCAACACTACAAGATTGTGGTATTGACAGCCACAATAGTTAAATTGGATGCCTATCCTGCTATGCAGCAAGGTCCAAAATGCATGGTTTGCCATACCCCCATCATAGATGACTGCATGATTCGATGGCCTGTGTGCTACCACCCTGTGCACGTTTTTTGCTTTAGGGTGTTTGTGCATGCAAAATCGCTATGTAGGGAATGCCATTTGCCATTGCCTAGGTCATGGATAGATCAAATGTGCCTGGCTACTATAGCTATCTACAACAAGAAGATGCTACAGCTGCCATTTGGGCATAAAATGCAAAAGACAAGAAGCTCAAATTTAAGAAGTCCAAGACTGAGCTTGATTGTGAGGAAAAGGAGCCTGAGGTTTGAAAATAACTTAGCTCTACATGACTCTATTACAACACCATGAGGAATTGGCCAATCGATGGTATTCCATGCTAGGAGAGCTAGTTTCTTCAACACACCACATGTGTTGTCTTTATCCAATAGTTGAAAAAGACTCCTGACTGAGCTAACGGTGTTGCCGATCTACCTTGATATTGCAACTCTACTATGGACCCATGTAACACATCCATGAATCCTAAAATGCATTTGGTAGGTTGCCACTGCTCATAAGATAAAGGATATATATCTGAAAATAAAAATAAAGGCATTGAGGTACAAGAAACTCTTTGATTATGAAATATAAATTCTCAATGAAGTCACTTACAATTTGGTCTATGTTGTGGAAGATAAGTTGGATAATTCTCTCGCAAGATGAGCTCTCTATGCATGAATACACGTTGAACCAATATTTCCTTTATTGATTTCATCCCCTCCTTGGATCTAAAATCTGTCACCCTACCCTTCCAAGATGCCAAAAAGAGATTACTTGAATGCGGCTTCTTCCTTTTATTTGGTTGCATGAGCACCCAACTTCCTTTTAATATAGTCAGTCTTTGCCAGGAGCCCCATCCACAGTAACCTTGTTAGCAACATCGATGGAAGATATAGAGGAAAGAGGCCGGCAAGTGAGGGAGCTCACGTCTATAGCTTCTTCCTTGATGGTCTGATCAACACGACGTTTGGCATAAGAACGGTTCTGATTATCGATGCATGCCATTGAGACTAGTATCCAAACTTATACTTGAATACTTGAAAACTCAATGGACATATCAAAGAGCTCACATTATACTCTAGTCTTGCATAAGCATGATCTTCTTATTCAAAACTTTAAGAATATTATCAAAGAGAGAGATTGACAAAGCAACGATATCGTTATCATCCCCATGAAAAACTTTCAAATGTTATATTCCATTTTGCAACATCTTTATTATAAATACACTCTCATTCACCAAAAACTAAAAGAATGTTATCCAACTTAACACTTTCACTTCTTAAATCTCAAAAAGAGAGATTGAAAAATCAAAGAGCTCACTGGTCTCCTTGCTCCTCGATATTTTGATAAAGAAAGCTTCTCAAAGAGCGAGGTCCTGTCAATGGTTTGCCGTACCCCCACGAAAAACTTGCAAGAGTTATATTCTAGTCTGCAATATTCTAATAAACACACCGTTTTGCACAAGCATAGATTAGATTCAAAGAGAGATATTGGCAAAGAAAATAAATTGCTCTTGTACCTTGCTCCTAGTGTGGTGGCTAGAGCTAGCTTGAGGGTTTCAAAAGATGTTTGGCATTCTTCGGTCTACTCAAAAGATACTAGCAGTTTGTATAACGGATGGGCTAGGTTGGCATAGGACAAGATGAATCTCTGGTAATAGCCCATATGGCTAGTAAATTGTTGGACTCCCTTAGCATTGGTGGGGGGCGGTAACTCCAAGATGAGTTTGATTTTGTTGTGGTCCATACAGATTCCATTTTGGGACATTATGTGACCTAGGATGACACCATGTTTGACCCAAAACTAGCACTTAAGGGGGTTGAGGGATATGCGGTATAAGCGGCACTTTCTATGAGTTTTTGGATTTCTTCCCTCACTATGAGTGCATATTTAGGATTCACAGGGTAGGGGCATTGCCATATTGGCCTGACATCATCCATCATGGGGATTGTATGCTGCACTACTATGGCACAGGTACTCCTTTCATGTCCATGTATTTCCATGCCATGCAGTCCTTATATTCTCATAGGAGAGCTATTAAGGCATTCTCCTCACTGGGCATGAGGTCATCGGTGACAAATACGAGTTGTGGGTCCTGCCCTTCCGGGGCTAGGTTTACTTTCTTGACTGGGGCCATTCCATCATATCCTTGAGAACAACCATCTTTTCGAGATCTTTTGGCCTATTGGTATAAGATCTTATGATCCTGAATAGTATAGGCCTTGTAGTGGGCTAGTACCTGCCGTAGGTCTTCTTCATCCTCAATCTCCTTCTCTTTTTTTGCCAGAGCAATGGACTTTTTAGCCTTAGCCTTGCCTTTGGATACAGGGGATTTGGGACCTGAAGGGGGCTCTTCCATTGTACTTATAGAGCCAATGGGGGTGGTTCCCCTACTTACCTTGTTTCCCCAATTAGAGAAGAACTCGTGGTGAGAAATCATGGTGCATACGTAGGACAGCCAGTGAAGATTAGATTTTACCCTTATGGTTCCCTTGCTTACCTCTTGGGGTTTGAGCATGTTAACGTTTTTAAGGGGACCACTGGGGTCAAACCCTTGAGCTGAAACCCTACTCTTTTTGGGACATCTATGTTGGCTAAGATGTGCATCCAGTTCTGCGAGAATTCTGGCTCAGGGAGAGGTGCATACCAAAAGTCATCAGACTCCTCATCCTCTTCCTTGTCACAGGGTTGGAATAGCTTTATGGAGGTGGTTCAAGCGGTGGTGTCGGACTCTGCGGTAGAAAAGAGGTGTCCTAACAATGGGTGGGCCTTGTAGGTGTGCAGGTCCACTCTCATGGTTTGCTCCTCATGCTGCAAGTAGATATTATCATTATGCCAGTCATGCACAAGTCCGAACATTCGCAAGAAGGGCCTGCCTAGGATAGCTTCATATCCTGGCTATCGAGTGAAGTTCATGACCATGAACCTGACAGGGTACGTGAATTCGAACACCTTAATGTTTATGCCAATTAGCACTCCTAGGGGTTCAGCAGTTCCTCCATCGGCTAGCTTTACTACCAGATGGGTCACTTCTAGCTTTACTCAAGTTTTCCCCATTTCCCCTAGCGTTCCTTGGTGTAGACATTCACTCATGCGACCCCATCCAGGATGGCTTCCACCTTTTGGTTTTGGTAGACTATGGGGATAGAGGAGTTTGTGTCATCACCCTCGAAATACTAGCCTAGCTTGTTGATGGGAATCTTGGGTAGGTTCTACCCATTGTCTAGCATTGATTGGTTGGGGGCTTAGGGCTGGCAGGGGTTGGGGGTAGGAATGACCTATTCATCCAATTGGATAGATCATGCCATAGGATGGGATTTCCTCTTAGTAGAGACGTGATCGGCATTTTCACCTCTGTCGATAAGAAGGTAGCCAGCTTGGCACTATCGTAGGGTTCTAGTTGAGCTTCTTCCTCCATGGACATGTCATCGAAGCCGTAAGGTCTCCTTCGTCTTGGAGGTTATGCAGCACCGGGTCTTCTTGGAACATCTTCTGCATCAGCAGATCCGGAGCTTCTGACTACTCCAAGCTAAGGTGTTCCTCTTCCTCCACTCTTTCTGGGACCTTGAGCGATTTCATTCCTCGGTGTCCCATCAGGTGGGTTGGATGGGATAGTATCTGACCCCCTACTGGCCTTTAGTCAATGATCGAACTTATCTTGGAAATCCCGCACCAAGTTCTGGGCATCCTTTATGTATTTCTTTTCTAGGACCACGACAGGGTAGGTCTCTTTATAGGTGGGTACAAGTGCCAAGCCCTGAGCCTGCACTGGTTTGTTCACTTCTACAATCAGGGGTACATCATGGTCACCCCGGGTGGAAGACTATTTGGAAGTAGAGGAGGTGGCAAGGGTAGCCATCTCCTCATCAGACCCATCCTGGATGAGCACCTGGTCAAAACCATCACCTACTCGAATGGCCTTCTTGGAATGAGTTAGAGGTTGTAGAGGAATCATGGGACCAGGCAATGGGGATACCTTACCCTTATTTGTGAGCTTCCTCATGACCTTGCCTAGTGCCTTAGCCTGCATCCTTGTAATGACTTGTAGTGGCACTATGCCACATGGCCTTGTTCGATGCTAAGCAAATTGAGGTTGGTGCTCTTTGGCGGGGTGAGGGGAGTGGTTGGTCACCTCGTGGGGTAGGTCCTAGAATACATTCTCCATGCCACAGCCTGCACACAAATGGGTGGGATTGCCTTACCCTTAGGTGCGCGCACTCATTAGAGGGGTGGTTGCCATTGCATACCCTGCACCAGACATTGTCTCTTCTTTGGAAACAAGTGGGGGTTGCTCGGCGCCTCTTTGGCGGCTCCTGTTCTCCATCGCTAACCTAGTTGCTCTAATAGATTGAAGGCTAGCTCACTCACATCCAAGCTTTTAGGCTCGTTAGCCTCCTTCTTGCTTAACTCTACACTCAAGGACCTAACCAATGGGGCTATTTTGGAGGGGGCCGAGGCCTTTTCTGAATCCACTTTATCCATCATATTGTCACATATACAGATGGCCACCTTACTGCATAGATCAAAGGAGGTGGGGTTCATCACCATGAGGTGGTTGTGCAACTTTGGGTCTGCTAACCCGATAAGGAAGCGAGGCATCAGACGTTCGTCACTCATCCGCTCATAGGGTTCACAGCGGGCATTGAGGTGCTTAATCCTCGCAATGTAATCCCTCAAGGATTCCTTGTCGTTCTGTTTTACCCCATACAATTGGTTGATTGGGCTCCATTTATGGCCGTTGGGGGTGAATCCCACAATAAAAGGCTTCCTCAATGTTTCTCAATTGATCTTTTCTTCGAGGGTGAGAGCCCTATACCATTGACCTACCTTGCCATCTAGGCTAAGGTCGAATGCATTGGCCATCTCAAGGTCACCTAGTGCACCAAAGGCTTCACAAATCTACTCGAATCGTTGCAGTGGGAGATCGAGTCTCCTTCTCCGAGGAACCGAGTCATTAGCTTGGAAATGGCTATGGGCCAGCCTCTTGAGGGATTTGGCATCCCTACAGGGAACACTGGGGCGGGTGGAGGTGGTGTTGCCCCCTTCCTAGGGCGTTCACCAAAATACGCATTGCCTCGTCAGTCAACACCATTTGAGCAACTAGCAGAGGTGGTGTTGTTGTGGGCCTGACGGGTCAAAGGCTAGCCTTAGGCCTAGCCCAAGTGGTGGTGCTGGTGTTGACATTGGGACGGAAGTACCCATGCCTGCATTCATTGGTGCAATTGGTATAGATGGGAAGGGATGGACTCCCGGAGGTGGTGGATCCTAGAGCATGGTAACATTGGTTCCATGCAACGGGCGGCAAGGTGGGAACTGCAGTGCCCCATAGTTGACAAAGGCTAGTGGGGCTGGAGCTGTTACAGGGTCATTAGGCATTCCACCTTGGAAGTTCCTAGTATCCCCTTGACTCAAGTCTTGTCTATGGAGTTCCCTCATCCATGTATCTTCATCATCCATGTTCTCCCACTGGGGGGGTTTGGCATAGGCGGAGGGACCTGGATCGGCGAAGGTAGTTTTCGTCCCGGTCTGGGGCTCGAGAACTATCTGTTGCTGGCCTTCCATCCTGCGGACATGTCGGCAAAGGGGTTCTCCATGTCTATCGACTCTATTTGTCCTAAGCAGCCGAACATGTTAGAGAATGTACCTCTGAGCCTGGATGCAACCAGAGGTGCAGGAGAGTTGGGAGAGGCTACACTTGTGATGGGGGCTTCCAAGGCCCTTGGACCCGAGGGATCTTGCATCACTCCTTCAAGGCTCTCTGTTTCGTCTGAACTAGATAGAGTTTGTGGACAGACCTATGAATGAGTGGAGGCCCGGGATCGAGCTTTCGGACTCCTAGCTAGGATGGAGAGTGGGCTGAGCGTAGCTCGAAGCGCTTTCTTCTGGAACAGGACCCTTTGACAAAATCCTTTTAGACCTCAAGTGCATGTGGGATGCCTCTGGCTAGGGACACCCAAGCTGAACTAAGGTTCTAGAATTTTTTGTTAATTCCTTGGCTACCCCAGAGGTATCGCACCAGTCCACGGGATAACTCTATAGCACTGGTCGGCGGGCTACGGGTATAGCAACGGGCAGTGTAATACGATTTGGGCAACGGGTGGCGGTGTAACCTTTTAGCGACGATCGACGGAATAAGAGATTAGCACCGGTCGGTGTGATGAATGTATCACGACGATTGGTGGGATAATGATTGCCATGTGGTCGGCACGATCGAGCGGAAGGAATATCCCCACGGGCATAGGGATGATGGATAACAGCGAGCGACGGGATAGGGAATTGACGGGATCTTACTGACATGCTGATCGGCATAATAATATAGCGATGGCCGTGGGGATCGAAATGGTGACGATCGGTGGGATACGCATATAGCAATGACGGTGAGGTAAGTGAAAAACACCGGATGGCGAGATCAAACAGCGAAGGTGGGCGGTGTGATGGCAGTAATGCAACACGCGGAGGGCAATGATTATGACCACAGATGAGGGGGTGGGTTTACTACGCCGGAAACAAGGTAGTAAGATAGCAATAGTCGGGGGGGAACCACTACAGCGCTGGTCAACAACTTGTCAAATCGGTGCGAAAGTAACTCTAACACACATTAACTCCGAGCGATGGGGTAAACCATAGTCAAAGGTTAGGTCGGTGGGCAAGCAATATGGCATCGGGTCAATGCAAGTTGATCGACGGGATTCTACTAACATGCCGGTCGACAGGGAATCTGGTCGGTGCAATACGCTACAATGCCGACTCGATAGGATAGTCATACACAGTTTTGACCACTGAGATTTGATGATTTTTGAGGATTTTGTAGTTTCTGTTCATGATTTTTTGTGATGTGGGGGTGCTACACTACCTAATCTACCTACTCAATGAAAAAAAACTTAAAAACAAACACTTTTTGGAAGCCAAAATGCAAAAACTCAGAAAAGGGGAGTTCTAGAACATAAAACTACTTCAAAACTTGACAAGAATCCTTAGTTCTGTTGTTTTTTAAGGTGATTAGACCACACAACCCCGTTAGCAACTAAGTTCCTATCAACTTGAAACACACAAAAGCATCAAAGACAAGCTTCCCATGCTCACAAATGGCATTCCTACAAGAAAAAATAGATTTCCGTCCTCTCTCTCTCTCTCTCTCTCTCTCCTTCCACCTCTCTTCTCTCCTACAACTCTACTAACAAGCTCGAATGTAAGCTTGAAGACTTGTGCAATGGAAATATATCGAAGGGAGAAAAGTGCAAATGCAAAAGCATACCTTTTCTCTCCGACAGTGGTGCCAAAATGTAGTGGGTCTTAGCGATGACTCACGTGTCATGGGGTAGTTGAAGGTATGCCGAGGGAGCCTCCACTCCTAGCTACTCCTTGTGGGAGCAATGCATAGCACGAGCCGTCCGCAAGTGTCACTCAAGCAGCCTCCAGATTGTTGCAATGTGGTTTCACGCGAGGAAGAGGGAAGAGGGAGAGGGGAGGGGAGAGGGAGGAGGGAAGAAGTAGGGAGGAGGAAGGGAAGAAGGAGAAGGGAGTGAAGGGGGATAGAGTGATAGCCATAAGGGCACTATGAGGAAGCAAAAGAACACCCAAAACACTCTCTTGGAAGAGAAGAAGGAGCTTGTATTCAACTTGGTGCAAACAACAATGAATACTAAAGTCAACCATTTGGTATTTTATAGATGTCACCTTTTGAAGGAAGGGCCAACTCTTTTCCTTTTTAACTCTCTCCCTCACTTTACAACCATGGGCTCTTAGGCCCGTAGGGTGCTAAGGCATATTGCTATTCTTACCGACTCTCCCTACTAGTGGAAATACCGCTTGTCTTAACCATATTAAAGCGCTTGGGACAAACCTAGTATTAGGAGGTGGTCCTAACCGGTTCCCAAATAGCACTTGTGTTAGCCTCGCCACTCCTAGGCTTAGGTGATTTGGGGCTCAAACTCCCTGAGCGTCCTCACACCTTCACCTATTTGGGGTTCGGACCCCGTAGACTAGGCTCAAAACCTGGAGTGGCGAAGCTTAACTTCCCGTAAGACACCCCACGACAACCATGCACGTTGCCTGGAAGCCTTTGCTTCGGAATATTTGGGGGACAAACTCCCTGAGTTTGAGTTGTACTCCTTTCATGGCTATTTTCCTTGGTGTCGCTATTTCCTGTGGATGTGGAGCTGAAAAGTGCAAGGTGCATGCACTCCTCGTGGCCCAGAAGTGTGCATCTCCTTGTTCCTGGTATGCATCTCCTTGTTCCGAGTGGTGGTCGCTAGAACATACAACCTGTGCCTGGGATCCTTGAATCCTTGGACTTTGGGGCAGACTAAGGGTATTTGGGGATCAAACTCCCTCAGTTTGAGCTATACTCCTTTCGTATGCACATTGCTTGTAATCATTGACCTTGGTGTATTTGGGTATCAAACTCCCTTGAGCTTGTTCTGTTGAAGTAGATCATTCGGCTTGGTCACCTTTACTCATTGATTACCCTGCATTTGGTTGCTGTACTCTGTGGATGTTAATACTATGAGAGTTAGAGACTATGTGATGGTGAGAGGTATATGGGTATTCATGACAAAGAGATGTTGGCTATAATTCATGCCCTTACTATTTGGAAGCATTATCTTCTTGGAGTTGATTTCACAATCAAGTATTTCTTGATACAAACTAAGCTCTCCAAAACGTAGATGAAGTGGGAATTTTCTTTGTCCATGTTTCATTTCAGATTGTCCACACTCTAGGAGCCCAAAAGATAGTAGTAGATGCTTAATCTAGAAGGCCTCATGTGAACAATGTCACCATAGCCTATCACAGGGACCTCAAGGAAATGAAACACCTTTAATAGTAGTAATATTCTACCTTCAAAGAGATCATGAGGAGCAAGGACAATCATCTAGCCAATACTCACTTGGGGATGGATACCTCATGAAAGATGATCACCTTTGTGTGACCCAAATCATGTCACAAAAGTTTTGGATGAATGCCATGCCCCTTCATATGCAAGTCATCGGGTATTCCTCTACTATTGAAGCTATTGAGAGGTACTTCTTTTTTCCAGTAATGCGAAAAGATATCCACAAGTTTGTGACTATATATCTTACATACCAAAAAGTTATGTACTATAGACAAAAGGCTTCTGGACTCCTTATACTGCTTCTGATACTACAAAGGTTGTATTGCTATGGATTTATCTTCCAAGATCAAAGAATGGGAATGATGGGATATGGACCATAATTGATAGGTTTAGCAAGCATTCCTACTTCATTCTAGTCATAAAGACTATCAAGGTAGGCCACATGGCCAAGTTATTTATGGAATAGCAAGCATGCCACTTCATTCTAGTCATAAAAACTATCAAGGTAGACCATATGGCCAAGTTATTTATGGAATAGATTTTTAGGCACCATGGGATGCCTAAACCAATAGTAATTGACCAAGACCCAAGAATCATTAGTTTATTCTAAAGAGAACTTTTTTATAATATGGGTACGAGATTGGAGCTATCATGTTCATTTCACCCTCAAACGAAAAGGTCAAGGAGAGGTATACCCAAAGTTGTCTCCTAGGTACCATGGCCCATTTTGGGTTAGTGAGCCCATAAATAAAGTCGCATATCGACTAGAGCTACCAGAGACTTAAAGATTCACAATGCTTTTCATGTGAATCTTTTAAAGAAGCACCAACAAGGAATAGAACCCATAGAACCAGTTCAAGAGGAACCACTAGAAGTGGAAGCAATGGATGAAATCTTCCAATCGGAACAGATGGTATATTACAAAGAGAAAAAGGGACATAGAGGCAAGATTACCCTGAAGTACCTTGTCAACTTCAAGAACGGCACTGGATGCCAAGTTGGTGAATGAGGACTTCCTTTTAGAGTATCCTCAAGTTTTACAATTGTATCAAGAAGCTTTTTAGTGGAGGGCAATTAATTAGAAGCTGAGGGGATGTCACAAATTGGTCCTTCTCCCTTTAAATAAAGGGGAATCTTTACTAGATTGACTTCGGTCAATTTGGTTAACTAGAATAAGCTTTTACTTTGCTTTGCATTGGTAAAAGAGAATTGTGGGGATGCCCACAAGGGACTAGGATTAGTCCAAAAACTAGAATGCATGCATTTGACTAACCTTCAATGGGTTAAAACTAGAATGCATGCATTTGACTAGGATTTGTCCTAGAAAGTGGTGCCCCATTTAATGAAGGGGCCAGACAGGCAAGGGTAAAAAAGCCAGCTTTTGTGAAAAGGAGCTTTTAGAAAATAGGTCTAGCTTTTTGCTAGGCCAAGTCTAAAAGAAAAGCCTTAGAGCTCCAAGTATCAAGTATTTTACTAAGCTTCATGCTCTTCTTAAAGCCCATTGAGCAAAGATTTCTATTGCACTAAAGACCAGGGGGGGGGGGGGGGGGATGGCATCCCTTCTTTTTGGCCCCTAATGTTGTGTACCTTCTCTTTCTCTCCTTCACTAGCTCACCCTCTTTGATGAAATTTCATTCCACCAACCCCTGCACGGGTTTCCAACAAGCATGGTACAACTAATCCCATCGACTCTTCTTGCATGCATGAATTGTTCCAAAGGGAGAAGCCTTGCCGCGATTTGATTTCCAGCTCGCTTCTTTGCTGCCCATCAGTGTGTTAGGTGTGGGTTTGAACACTTGGATAACATTTCACATCTTTTTCTCTGTGGTATCTTGGTACTTTTTATTAAAAGGGTTTTTGGGTCCATAGCCCTTGTTCATGAGTTCAAAATTGTGAGCACATCATAGGTATAAAGTGCAAACATACCGCTAGATGTCAAGCCTAAGACCATGTAGAAAAGTATTGATTCGATCCTTGTGTGACACTTATAATTAAATAGACACTTGCACCAAAAGGTTTGCGTAGTTGCGGATTAACTCCATGGTCCCTTGAAGTTTCAACTAGCTCATGAAATTGGACGAGAAGATGGTCCTCGTGTTGAGATAGTTAGAATTGGGCATGGATGTCCTAGATGAACTCCACGCAATCATAGTGACCAATCTCTAAGTGTGCCACTCGTGCACTAAGTGATAGCTTTTCCTGAGAAGTATATGGAAGCCAAGATGTACTTCTCATTGTCATGCACAGATATATATATCTGTGTATGTATGTATGTATGTATACATACATACATACATACATACATACATACATACATACATACATATATATATATATATATATATATATATGTACACACACACACACACACACACACACGCACACACATACATACATATATACACACACAGACACACATATACATATATATATATGTACACACACACACACACACACATACATACATACATACATACATACATATATACACACACAGACACACATATAAATATACACACACACACACACACACACACACACACATATCCCTTCCATTTTGTTCCTAAGAAAACAAAGAAAACATTAGTCTACTACTAATGCTCCCTCCCTCCATCTCTCCCTCCCTCCCCATTCTCTCTCTCTCTCTCTCTCTCTCTCTCTCTCTCTCTCTCTCTCTCTCTCTCCGTGTCTTCTCTTCCCCGATTTTGATTGTCTCATGTAGCTGCCATTGATTTTGCACGAGCAGTCTACCCATTATCCGTCCGATGAGTGCATGGCTACGTGTCGCCTAATCATGGCCAACCTCTATCATATTTGAATATACCCCTATCTCAAGACTGTCGCACACATATAAATATAAATGTATATATAAGTATATTGACATAGGCACACATATTTCATGCATTGAAATAGTGTATGTGTCTCTAATAAAATAATAGAATGGAAGATTAGATAGTCAAATGTGTTGCTACATGTCGTTGTTGCCTTATCGTGTGCCACTTTGAGACCCATGCACAATGTTAGCATTGGGTTAGGTGGCACACGCGCGTGTGCACGCACGAACACACACACACACACCTTGTATATGGCCAAACTATATATTTATATGTAGATTCTAGATTTTTAAAATATGGTCGCCTTATTTTGAAGCCCATATTTTTTTAAGGCATCTTTTAGAAAACATGATTTTCAAACAACTTGCATGCCATGGACATTGACTAAGAGTTGCTAGAACTTTTTGTCCAAGCTTGTATCTCTCTCTCTTCTTGAAGCTTGCAAATCATTTAAAGATGGTTCAATTTGTGAACTTCTTGGATGGAACAAAGCTCACGTAAGTTGCATGGAAATGAAGATTCACGCTTTGAGGGCAAATAATAAATCCAAGATAACTTCAATGCATGTACCTTTAGAAGGCTTGATTCTTCTTTTCATTTTGTATATTCTTTTTATTGTAGATTACCACGAAAAAAAATGAAGTGCCCAAATTATGTGACATGCCATTTTGCGATTGGCTACCACGTGTCACTCTCGCATTGGTTGTCATCTCGGTTGTGTCCAAGCTTGTGTCACGTGTCCACTTTGTTGCTCGACTGTGTTGCCACATGCTGTGGCTAGCCTCTACCAATCGTAGCTCACTTCAGAGTCTATTAAAAGTTTAGCTTCCTTGGAAAAGTTTTGAATGGAAGTAGAGCTAGTCTGTCGGGTACTTTGGCCTGGAGCAATGATAGAAAAGCTCGATCCCATTCCTTCTTTTTTGCTTCTGTCGCTCTGAGACAATTTTCCCTGGCTTCTCTAACCTCTTGGCCTACACGACGATGTCTTTCTCGCCCCTTTGTTAGCTCAGAAAGTTTTTCCTTGGCCTCCTACGTTGCCTCGACACAAATACCCCTATGCTTTTAAAGTTGTAACAAGAGAGCAAAGAGATACTCTGGTTGGTGAGCGTACATCTAGATCATGGCCTACATGATAGCAACCATGCCTAGAGGAGAAACATGTGCCTCCACTGTTGACGAGGGAGGTAACTCTTTGCACAGCATCCGCCTAAGTGGAATCCGTTCTCTCCCTCAGTACCAGAGACTCATGGTCGTCATGCCAGAGCCAGTCCTCACCGTGTACTGGCTATGCTATCTGGATCTTTGGTATTTCCCACTGATCCTGAAGGATGAAGGAAAGACATGGAGAGGCTACTCGCTATAGAAGAGACCAGGGTGTCCTACTTCCAATCCCCTTGCTACTCCTCACAATCTTAGGGGAATTTTTTGAAACTCTAATACCAATGTAACAAGGGGCCT
This sequence comes from Dipteris shenzhenensis, assembly GCF_047967505.1. Lineage (NCBI taxonomy): Eukaryota > Viridiplantae > Streptophyta > Polypodiopsida > Gleicheniales > Dipteridaceae > Dipteris > Dipteris shenzhenensis. The sequence continues at coordinate 35,305,653 of NC_141623.1, read as the reverse complement.
GGAATACACTTTTACTAACTGTGCCTGTTATATCTACTGAGTGTGGAAGCATGAAATGTTAGCCATAACGTACGTGCGTGCGTGCGTGTGTGTGTGTGTGTGTGTGTGTGTGTGAAAGAGAGAGAGAGAGAGAGAGAGAGAGAGAGAGAGATGTCCACTTGCATGATACGAACATCCTGTTGAGTTCTTATCATTCAAGTGGACATTGGAAAAGCATACATTAACATCAAATGGGGTATTATTGTTGTAGTTAGGAGAAATTGGGCTTTGGGCCCAAAGTGCAAAATATGGTTTACTGGCTTTATGATGAGGGCATAGCAACTTGCCTTTTATCCTACGCCCTCTCATCTTCTTGGTCTTTAGGCCATTCGATTGGACAAGCATGTCCTCTTAGTGCTCTCCTTTTTGCCATTGCTACTCATCTCCTGTTAATGCATATTGATGCCTTCGTTTCTCATTGGGATTTGCATGGCGTTGAGTTTCCAAGAGGAATACCTTTTGTCAATCAAGCTTATGCTGATGATTCTTTTTTCTTCCTATGAAACTCGGAGGATGATGTCAAGCGCATTATGCCTGCATTACATCTTTTTGGGTCTACTGCTAGTTTGAGAGTTAATTTCAGCTACTCCAAACTCTTGCCCCTTCATGAGTGTGATTGGCGTAGCATTTTGTGGCCTGGAGTGGTGTCTCATCTGATCGGCTCATGCATCATCCTATAGGAGGTCATATTTCTTTGCCATAAGAGAGACTTCAGTGTTACAAAAGCTGTTCCACAAGTTAGATTATTGGAAGTTACCTACTTGACCATTGCATGTTTGCCTTGGAATTGTTCAGTCTATTATTATGGCTTATGTGCAATTTTATTTGCCCCTTAGGTCCTGGTTATGTCAGGTTTATCACTAAGGTTATGGAATGCTTTTCGCGCACCAAACATGATCTTAAGGCTCTCTGCCTTCTCAAAAGCAATTATGTATGTTTGCCCAGGCTTCATGGAGGTTTGAATATCCTTGATATTAACACTCCTTCGCTCGCCCGCAAGGCTATGCTTTTACCCACCCTTTTGGAGCAGTAGCAGCCATGGACCCTCGTGTTGTCTTGTTTACTCACCTCTCTGTTTACATATGCTTTTGGCCATTGGGTTCCATCTATTTCTGATGTGATATTTGGTCACTCTTTTGGTCATATTCTGTCTGTTCTCTTCTCAACTGCTTCAAGATTAGCAGCAGCTCCTACATTTTTCTCCATAGGTATGGTAGACCTCAAAATCTTGGTAAAACACTCCAATTGCAGAGTCTTCCCTGGAGTCGGGTCTTTCTTGTTCCTTTGGCTCACTTGCAGCCTCGCAAGACATATTTCTTACACCGATTGGGAGTTTCTACAATGGCAAATGTTGTGGATGAACGAGGTTATACAGTTTCCTTTCCACAGGCCACAAGACAGTATTTCTTAGGGTTGCATCACCGTCGGTATATTATTAACACCTTGTTGTAAACTCTTCAGCCTGTCCCTCGTCTATTTTCTATTCTCCCCTCGCTGGATTAGTCATTCAGATTAGCAAGGGGAGAGTAGAAAATAGACGAGGGACAGGCTGAAGAGTTAATAGTATTATTATTCTGAAGAGTGATATTATTCTTACAAAATAGACTAACCTTGCTGGATCATGAGGAGACTCCAGATTAGTCTTTCTTTTCGTTTGCCGATCTTTCTGCCAAGAAGACATATCACTTCCTGCTTCCACAGACTTGGATTCATGATTATGGCGTCTGAATAAGTCCCTCTCTTGATGGAGAACCTCTCTTCGCATCTGGAAGAGCAAACTCCCTCTAAAGCAAAGAGTCTTCCAATAGCACTATTTGGTTGGGGCTTTACCAGTGGGATTTGTCTTAGCCTCCAAGTGCATTGCTTCCTCGCCTTGCCCCAATTGCTCTCATGCAAGAGAGACGGTCTTGCATCTGTTTTGGACCTGTCCGTTTGCACGGGATTTCTCTTTCCAATTGATGACAGGGCTTCAAGCTCCTTTTCCATCCACTTCCTTTGGGAAGCAGTTTTGGTTGTTTGGAAAGCTTCTATCCCAGAGTAAGATCATTTCATCTCCTGGTGTCGCTATTGAGCTATTTGGTCATTGTATTGTGATCATGCAATTCGGCTGTATGAGCACTCTTCAATCAATGTCTTCCCATACTTTCTACTTCAGTCTCTATAGGATGCTCATTCCTCATTCCTTTAAAGACCTTCCTCAGGCCTAGTTGGAAGTATTATCACTCCTAGTTATGAGTAGTAGCTGTCCCACTCTAGGGCAGCTATGAATGTAAATGCTTTTTTAATGCAAAATTTCTTTTACCCCCAAAAAAAAAAGTGTGAGAGAGAGAGAGAGGAAGAGAGAGAGAGGGGGGGGAGATGACTACGGGCATCCTGTTTATGCTACCTACTCTCTTCATTGCTCCTATTGTGGCCTGACAATCACCAATAATACCCCTACTATACATATGTGAGTCTTTCTCAATGAAGAGGGATTCTTTGAGTCTCATTGAAGGGCTATGCTGAGGCTGTGAAGCTATCCATGGTTGAGGCTATGGCCAAGACTGTAGTGTAGAGGCTATGGCTGATTTGGCGCCATGAAAGGTAGAGGCTATGGTGTCTACTGCTCCCGTGGGCTGCTGGGGCTGCTGTGCAGCTATCAAAAGCTGCTGTATGGACTGCATCTACTGTGGCTAAGGTGCTGCTGCTGATTATGATGCTGGAGGTGTTGCTACAGCACTGGTGCATGCTGCTCGAGGTGGAGCCAGGGATGCTGCTGCTTTGGTGGAGGCTCCTGCTGGAGGGAAACCTGGAGGAACAGCTGCTACACTAGAAGATGCAAGAATGAGAGAGGACTTGTGGGTTTTATAGGAATAAGGCTGCTGCCTGGCTGACCCTGGTCGGGTGGTCAATGCCACCTGCTGACCAGGTTGGTAGGATGTCAATGCAATAACTTTTTGACAAAAAAGTAAATGCTGCATTTTTAACCTGCTCTGTCATCTGCTGACATCTGTACTGCTGCTGTTGCACCTGTACCTGCTGGAGCTGTACTGCATGGGCTGCAAGGATTAGAACTGCCACGTATGCAGCCATGCCATGGGCTCCAAATGCCCATGACAGATACGCTGTAGCCTTTGAGGAAGAAGCTCACCATAACTGTTCCCACTCATCCATATTCCCTTTCTCTGTCTTCTTCCGTCTTGGCTTTCTACCAAGTTGTCTATTTAGATAATTCGAACAAGCAAACAGTGTGTGCTAGTTAATGTCACAAGCTTGATGCAGGCCTTTTCCAACTTGATAAAAAGATTACCTAATACCTCTGAGCACACATGGAAGATTCCAGCCTTAAATTCAGAAAAGCTCCTGTCGAAATTGTTCTCCACGGTTAAATGACTGGCATTCCCTCCACAGTGTGGCAACTCTGCAGTGGTTACAGGACCATCAAGTTTCATCTTACCAAAAATATTATCCATGGTCTTGCACACTCCATTCCTCAGCATGCCAGACAGAACCCAGAGGGGAGGAATGCTGGGAGGGAAAAAATTACAGTTCACCAACCTTGGACTATCCATGCATGTTCTGCCACTGGCCAATGACCCTCCCAGTAAGATGCAGCACTCCATCCTTAAGCTCTGAGCATCTACGTCAGTTAGCTCTCCATAATCAATCAACAACGGCCTTTTCCACTGAACTTCATAAAAATATTACCTAATACCTCTGAGCACGCATGGAAGACTCCAGCCTCAAATTCAGAAAAGCTCCTGTCGAAGTTGTTCTCCACAGTTAAATGACTGTATTCCCTCCACAGTGTGACAACTCTGCAGTGGTTACAAGACCATCAAATTTCATCTTACCAAAAATCTGTTGCACACTCCATTCCTCAGCATGCCAGACAGAACCCAGAGGGAAGGAATGCTGGGAGGGAAAAAATTACAGGTCACCAACCTTGGGCTATCCAAGCATGTTCTGCCACTGGCCAATGACCCTCCCACGTCAGTTAGCTCTACATAATCAATCAACAACATTCTCTCACAGAATGCTCTGCTATATTGTAATAAACAGCAAGGTTTGTCTTCCCAGCAGACCCCGAGAATACAGACACTGTATAGGAGTGTTGTCACCGATTGTCCCCACAAGAACACTTACCATCCTTGTAGTTGTGAATGCTACTAGCATCCCTGCAAATAATGTTTCGATGTTCTATCTTTGATATCAAGGCAGTAACCTTGTGACAATCATCACAAACCCACAAACTTTTTCTCATGTGTATGGGTGTGTCCTTCGGTGTATTAATTAGAGCGTAAGCAATAGCCAGTCTTTCACTGTGCCCACACAGTGCACCTTCCTTATCATCATCACATACTTCGTGAAACACATTGTCCAAATCACACACACATTCTTCCTTCATTTTGAAGGAAAGATCTCTCAGTTTTGCATGTATATCATCGATTGCAGGATGGCTTTTATCGCCAACTACAAATTCATGCACCATCCCGTTTAGGTCAGTCCACCAACTCTGTTCTGGCTTCGTCCATGCTCGAGCATTCTCCTTCATTAGCTGGATCTTATCATGTTCCTCCTGCATGTGAGCATCAGCATACAAGTTTGCCATCAAAATATAAGATGTAGGAAGCTTTTCATCTAGTCTCACAGCATTTTGAAAGGCGTGCCTTCCATATTCTACATTCTTCCACTTTCGACAAGCACCCAATATGGCCAACCATACAACAACATCAGGTTGGAATGGCATCTTCTCCATCATCCTTACTGCTGCTTCCACTCGACCTACACGGCCGAGAAGATCAATCATGCAAGTATAATGCTCTATAGTCGGGACAACATCATACTGTTTGCTCATAGCCTGAAAGTACTTCTCGCCCTTGTCCACTAGACCCGCATGATTGCATACTGTGAGAACACTAAGAAAGGCAACCCTGTCTGGCGCTATGCCTTTGTGCATCATGCTCTCAAACAAATGAAGCACATGTTCACTCTCTCCCTGGCGTGCATATCCTGCAATTAATGCACCCCATGGTACAACATCTCTTGGGTGCAATACATCAAACAATCGTTGGGCATCAGCCATGCTCCCACATCTAGCATACATGTCAATAAGACTGGTTGTCACACTTGCAATGGTCTCAAAACCAGCCCTGCTAATTTCACTATGGAGCTCTTTCCCAATCTCCAGATCTGCAGTGTTCCCACATGCTTTCAAGATGGCAACAAAGGTAACACTACTTGGTGAGAGACCTTGCTCTTGCATTTGTGCATATAGTCTAAGCGCCTCCTTGTTTTCTTCTTGCTCAGCACAGCCCAAGATCATGGTAGTCCATGTTACAACATTACCACGAGGCAACATGTAGAAGACACGCCATGCATCCTCCATGCTCCTGCATTTTACATACATATTGACCAAGCTGGTTCCCACATATACGTCTGATTCCAAGCCACTCTTTACTACTTGGAAGTGGATGGCTCTACCTTTCTCAAGACACATTATTTTGACAGAATTCCCATTAACTTGCTTCCCATCTTCCAGTGCTGCCAGGGTACTGCAAGCCTTCAATATGCCAACAAAGGTTCGATCACTTGGTTGGGTACCTTCCTGGTGCATCAATGCCAACAATTCCAAAGCCACCGCACAGTCTTCTTGTTCAGCATAGCCCAAGATCATGGTAGTCCATGTAACTGCATTCCGATAAGGCAATTCATCAAAGATACACCGTGCATCCTCCATGCTCGCACATTTCACATACACGTTCACCAAGGTGCTTCCTACATATACATCCGACTCAAAGCCACTCTTCACTATTTGGGAGTGGATGGCTCGACCTGCTGCCAGGCATTTTACCATTGCAAATTTCTTGTTGACTTGCTTCTCATCTTCCCTTGCTGCCATGCTACAGCAGGCCTTCAATCCCCCAACAAAGGCTCGATCATCTGCTCTGACACCGTCCTGGTGCATCTGTGCATACAGTTCTAAAGCCATCACACCATCTTCTTGATCAGCGTAACCCAAGATCATGCCAGTCCATGTAATCACATCACGATGAGGCAATTCATCAAAGACTCGCCGTGCATCCTTCATGCTTCCACATTTTGCATACATATTGACTAAGGCATTTCCCACAAATACATCTGATTCAAGGCCACTGTTTACTACTTGAGCGTGAATGGCTCTACCTTGCGGTAGGCACCCTATTCGTACAAATATATTGTCAGCTTGCTCATTATCCAGTGCTGCCAAGGTACTGCAAGCCTTCAATGCACCAACAAAGGTTCGATCATTAGGTTGGACACCTTTTTGGTGCATCTGTGTGTACAATTCCAAAGCCAGTACACTGTCTCCTTGCTCAGCATACCCCAAGATCATGGTAGTCCAGGTAACCACATCACGATGAGGCAATCCATCAAAAACACGTTGTCCATCTTCCATGCTCCCACATTTTGCATACATATTCACCAAGCTGGTGCCCACATATATATCTGACTCAAAGCCGCTTTTCACTACTTGGAAGTGGATGGCTCTACCTTTCGCCAAGGAAGCTAGTCTTGCAGATTTTGCATCATCTTGATTCCCTTCTTCCGGTGCCAGGCTACTGCAAGCTTTCAATGCACTAACGAATGTTCTATCACTTTGCTGGACACCTTCTTGGTGCATCCCTGCATACAACTCCAAAGCCCGGACACCATCTTCATGCTTGGCATATCCCAGAATCATAATGTTCCATGACACAACATCCCGGTTTGGCATGTTTTCAAACATATGGCGAGCATCCACCATGCATCCACGCTTCACGTGATCATGCAAAAATTTATTTATTTTGAAAATTGGAAGATCATTCAAACGTCCCTCCTTATGATCATGCATTTCCCTAACATCCTTCAGCTGAGGCAACCTGTTGTACAATGCATTTCGAGCTCTGCTGGCATGAAAGGAATGACTGCACAGGGGCATCCTAATTTGTGGGCCCATAACCGACGAAGACGCTATCCATTTGACCACTTACTGCAGAGAAGTATGGTGGTATGAAATCGAGCGCCCAAGAAGCGTGTTTTCGGATACACTTGGGAGATGGTATGCAACACATTTCGTGGGCTGCTGTGGGCGACAGACGGAGATGAGCTTGAGGAATACCACCCTGGCTTTTAATTTCCGTGATGTAGTTCGACAAAATGCCAACGTATGAGGACTTGCCTAGATCTTCCGGAGGCAGACTTTGACACCACTCCACTGAGTAGTACTGACCACCGTAAGTTTCTCTGACATGGCAGTTATGAGGATACCGCGTGAGCGAAAATTGCTAGTACTCATGATGTCATCAAATGTGGCATAGATGCTAGCATTCTAGTTCTAAATGTCACCAGAGTCCACACTCTAGGAGCTCCGGCGTGGGCTACATGAGCTAGCTACCTGCATTCCTAATTGCATCAATTTGTGGCAGCGTTCTAGTTCTAAATGTCTCCCACCCTCGCTAGGGAGCAGCGGCTGCTCAGGCGGTTGGGCATTCACCCACCTGAGCGGGTTGCCCGCTTTCCTTCCCTCAGGATGCCCCCTATTGCTTGTCAGCGTAGGCAACGAGCATTGTGCCCCCCTAGATGGCCATGTTAGCGTGTGTGGGGGGGGGGGGCGGGGAAATGATCTCACCCTTCAATTTTTAAAACAATAAGCACTCGAGGTATACATGCATGCCACACGGTCTAGATCTCGTAACAAGGCTTGCTCCTTAAGCAATGCAATGGATGCATCATCTGAATGTATTTCATGGAGCATTTCAAGCATGCCCATTCTCAACTCGATGCTCACATGACCAAACCACAACCCACAAGAAGGTTTTCAACCTTACAAGGACAATGGGTTGCTAGACCAACCATTGAATAGGTTGAAGCCGTTGGAAAGTAGTGCTTTATATCAAATTTGATTTTCTTGTATGATTTCCATTTGTGAGATGATGTTTTTTAAATCTTTGAGTCATTAGTGACCTTGTTATATGGAAAGCTTGACAAAATATGAAGAGGGGAGAGGAGAAGAGTGGAGATGAGGAGAGAGGGCACAGCTAGAGAGCACACCACAAATGACTAACTGTACACTAGAATTAGTTGAAAAAATAGAATATAGACAAACCCTTTTAGGGTTAGGGTTAGGGGATCTAACCCTTTCCTTTATAGCACTCTATAAGGTTAGTGCTATGCACATATGATCACGTGATGGTGCTATGCACACATGATCACATGATGTTGAGCGTGAACTCTCAACACCTTCCCTCAAGATCAACATCATGAAGTAGGCCTTCCCTTAAGATGATGATTCTGGGGAATCGAAGAAGGACTGAGCATTACATTCCATCACACCCCTTTAATGGGAATGTCCTTCCTCTGCATCAAACCAAGAGCTAGTCGGTGTTTCTCAAATAGCTCTTTACCGAGTGGTTTGGTAAAGATGTCTACAACATTTTCTTTGCTATCACAATGCTGCAGTGTGATGTCACCAAGTAACACTCTTTCTCTGATGAAGTGCTCTCTGACATCAATGTGCTTTGTCCTGGAGTGATATACTGGATTTTTTGCCAATGCTTGAGCCGATTGATTATCACAGTATATTGTTGTTGGCTTTGACTCATCAAAGTAATCTGTTTCTGACAATAGTCTTCTGAGCCATATAGCCTCACATGCACCTGTAGTGAGTGCTCTATATTCTGCTTCAGTCGAAGACAAAGAAACAGTTGGTTGTTTGTTTGACAACCATGATATAGCACCTTGACCAAGGAAAAATGCATATCCCTGTGTCGATCTCCTGGTCTCATGATCTCCAGCATAGTCACTGTCACAGTATCCATGCAACCGTGGATGACTTCCTCTGTATTCTATCCCAAACTGTCTTGTACCTCTGATGTATCTCAAGACTCTTTTGGCTGCATTCCAATGAGACTGTTTTAGATTTGCCATAAACTGTGCTAGTGAGCTTATTGCATAACAAATATCTGGCCGTATGATTGTCAGATATATAAGAGATCCAATGAGTTGCCTATAGTATCTGTCATTGACTGTAGGCTTTTTTGAATCTTTAGTAAGTTTCAAACTCTGTTCCATGGGAGTGGCTGCAATCTTGCAATCTGCCATATGAAACTTCTTCAGGAGACTGTCAACATATTTGAGCTGACTCATGAATGTGCTATCTGAATCTCTCCAGAACTCAATTCCAAGACAATAGTGCATAAGTCCAAGATCTTTCATGTCGAACTCTGCAGATAAGTCTTGTTTTAATTTTTTGATGAAGCTATCCTTGCTTCCTGTCACAATCAGATCATCTACGTACAAAAGTGCAATAGTAATATCTTCCCCTTGAACTTTGTAGTAAAGAGTATGATCTGCATTGGACTTCATGTGTGGGGGTTAAAGGTCATTGTGCCTTTTACCCCGGTTATGTACAATACTCAAACACATATATAAATGAATGAAAAAGAAGATTAGGGTGGTTCTGCACCCACCAAAACTTGTGTGGCTCTCTATCTCTCTCTCTCCTTCTTCCGTTCTTGCTTCCGTTGAGAGCACTCTCAACTGGTATCAGAGCCCAGGTGATCTAGCTAAGCATGCGTGAATGCTTGAAGCTCAGCAGCTCTGTGGGAGGAAGGAGAAGCTCTGTGGGAAGCTTTGTGGGTGACTTTACTTGCATCCGAGTGTGCAGAGACCTTGGAGGAACCTTTGGAAAAGTCACTTTGGCTTTGCGAAGTGGTTTTGAGAGCCTGTTAAGAGTTTTCAAAGAAAAAGTCGTTTTTTGAGCTTTTCCCTGTTCCGTTCAATGACAGAGACTCCGTATTGACTTGTAGAGGCAACTATAGCTTGCTTTTGGTGTCCACTTCACTTCAGGAGCTTGGAAACACCTTCATTCTTGAATCTGGGATCATTTTATTGGATTTCTGACTCACTGTGTCAGTTCCTGCGTTTTTTGCCCGGGTGTTGGAACTCAAGTTTGGAGCAACCATTTGCAGATCTGTCAGTTCCAGTGGACTCAGGAGGTCCTAAAACTTCTATGTTGCTCATCATTCGCACTCCGGTGGAGTTTACAAATAGCTCTGTTTCCAAAAACGTTTTTCAGTCCGTGTGTTGGACCCAGTGATTGAGATCACGGTTTCCAAAACCGTCTGTCCCATTGCATTCTGGACGCCCAAAAACCCCTACTTGTCAGTTCTTGCGCAATTCGGTGGAGGATTTTCAGAGTTATAGATCTCTGTGTATTCGATTTCGTCTCTCTCTTATGCATTTTTCATTCTAAGGTTTTGAAACCTTAGATTTATGGCACATGGCAGTGGATAAGTGTTGACTCCCATTTCTCACTCATCGGTTGGGATTTTGGAGTCTGGCAGAAGAGAGATATTTGCAGATTTTCTTGCTGAGTCCAATTATGCAATGGCGTCCATGTTTTGAGGCATCTCAGGTTCTATTTTCAGTAGGGGTCATTACCGTGGGACTATGATTTCTTGAGCATACCTTATGCAGATCACTCTGGTTAGTTTGAGTAGTGTGCGCTCATTCGTGGTATGCATTGGGTTGCAGTGGATGATTTATAGGCCATTTGGATGCATTGCGGTCCTTATTGGATGCGCTGATAGGCCCAAATTGCCTTGTGGGATGCTATTTTTTATGGACGCTTTGCACATGGATGCTATTTTATGCTGAGGGACAGCTTTGACACATTGTAGGTGATGCACTGATAGTGCTATGCTCTCTTGGATGAGATATTATTGATGCATATGCCAGTGGACAGTGTTTATGCTTGAGTCATTTGGCACTTATTGGCATTTTCTTTTGGGCCAGATTTGCTCATATGGATGCATAGTATATGCACATGAGTCAGATGCATCTTTTGATGCTTTGAGCTTTGAATTTTGGTGATATTCCACTCTATTGTGGCATACACATTTGGGTGCACCTGGTATTTGGTGTAATTCTCTCTTGCAGGCACTAGCATTTGGGATTTTGCTTTATTTGCATCATGGCATCCTCTTCCATGTCTGAAAAGGAGTTTTTCAGCATTAAAAAGTTTGATGGGACAGACTTTTCTTTGTGGAAAGAACAAATAAGGGATGTGCTTATTCAAAAGAAGCAAATTAAACCCTTGGCAGGGATTGAAGCTAAGCCTGCAAATATGTCTGAGGATGATTGGAATGAGTTGGATGCATTAGCAAAGTCTACTATTAGACTTCATCTTGCAGAGTCAGTTTATTTCACAGTAGTAAATGAGCAGACTACGGAAGATTTGTGGAAGAAACTGTGTGCCACTTATGAGAAGGAAACTGCCTCTAATAAAGTTTACCTCATGAAGAGGTTGTTTGAGCTGCAGATGAAGGAAGGGGTCTCCATTGCTTCTCACTTGAATGAATTCAATATTATTTTCAGCCAGCTTCAGGCTCAGAAGATGAATTTTGATGTGGAGACTAAGGCAATATTTCTCTTATGTTCATTGCCATCCTCATGGGATACCTTCCGTACAACTGTCAGTAACTCTGCACCTAGTGGAGTACTGAAATTTGATGATGTTGTGGGTAGCTTGTTGGCCGAGGAGATTAGACGGAAGTCTATGGATGGCAACAAGCAGGATGCAGCCTTAAATGTGCAAAGGGGCAGATCATAGTTCAGGGGGAAGTCCCAAGAAAGAGGGAAGTCTCGTAGCAAATCCAGGGCATGGAACATTGAGTGTTACCATTGTGGCAAGAAGGGCCATATGAAAAAGGATTGCTACAAGCTGAAAAGAGAGCAAAAGAATAAGAAAAAGAATGCAAATTGGGGTGCAAATCAAAACGAAGAGAGTCCAAGGGAGGACAAAGGAAAAGTGAAGATCGAGGAGATCAATGCAGTCACACATGATGGTGACTATGACATTCTCTTCATGTCTAGTTTATCTGCAGAGTTGCTTACCACTTCAGATGATGCATATTCCCAAGATTGGATTTTGGATTCTGGTGCTTCATTCCATGTTACTCCCCATAGGGAATGGTTCTCCACTTATGACAGTGGAAAGACAGGTTGTGTGCATCTTGGAAATGACTATGCATGTGACATAGTGGGAGCAAGTGACATAAAGTTTTCTTTTGCAAATGGGTCTGCATTTGTTTTGAAACATGTGAGACATGTGCCTAAGCTGACCAAGAGTCTTATTTCAGTGGGTCAGCTAAATGATGCTAGTTTTCACACCACTTTTGGCTTTCAGAGTTGGAAAATGCAGAAGGGCTCTATGCTTTTGGCCAGGGGTTCCAAGTGTGGGACTTTGTATCCCTTACATGTATCAGGGGTATTTGATCATGTTGTTGCAATAACCGAGCAGCCAAGCACTTCTTTGTGGCATTGCAGGTTGGGGCACATGAGCCAGAAAGGAATGAAACTCTTATGCCGTTTGGGTTATGTACCGCATTTGAGTTTCTCTGATTTTGAATTTTGTGAGCATTGTCTCTATGGGAAGCAGACTAAATCAGCCCATAAAAGAAGGGGAAAGAAAGAGTTTGAAAAGCTTAATTTGGTGCATTCAGACGTATGTGGTCCCATGCCTACACGGTCATTAGGCGGGGCTGAATACTATGTGACATTCATTGATGATGCAACTAGGAAAGTGTGGGCTTATGCTATAGCTCAGAAGAGTGATGTGTTCCAGGTATTTCAGAAATGGCTGGCCTTGGTTGAGAATCAGTCAGGTAGAATGCTTAAATGCCTACGGATTGACAATGGTGGAGAGTATCTCTCTCATGACTTTCAGCATTTCTGTGATACACGTGGGATTAAGAGGGAGCTCACATCCCCTCGTACTCCAGAGCAAAATCTAGTTGCAGAAAAGATGAACCGTACCATTCAAGAAAGGTTGCAATGCATGCTTTCCAATGCAAGTCTTTCTGGTGGTTTTTGGGCTAAGGCAATGAAGACTGCAGTGCATGTGATCAATAGATCACCTAGTAAGAGTTTGGATGGTGGTATTCCTGAAGAGGCATGGAGTGGCAAGAAGCCCTCTTACTCTCATTTGCGTATATTTGGGTGTGAGGCATATGCACATGTGCCAAAAGAGCTTCGAAAGAAGCTAGATCCTAAGTCTAGGAAATGCATCTTTCTGGGTTATGGTGAAAGTGGAGAGAGGGGCTATTGTCTTTGGGATCCAGAAGCAAAGAAGATCATACGCAGCCATGATGTGGTCTTCAATGAGAAGAAGATGCATAAGGCACCCATGAGGGATGTGGAAATTAGGAGAATCACTTTCCAGGATGTGAATCCACCTGCATATGTTGATAGACAGCAAGCCGTCCATGTACCAAATGTGCAACAAATGGTACCACCAAGTACTCCCACAGGTATACAATCAAGGGTAGATGATGGATCATCTATTGGTGGAAATGATGAGCCAAATATGGTTGATATGCAAATGGGACAGCAAGCTGAAATGCCCTTGAGAAGATCATGTAGAGTGTCTAGACCACCTGATAGGTTTGTTCCAGGGGTAGACTATGTGATGCTTACTGATTGCGAGGAGCCTTCTTGCTATAGAGAGGCTATGATGCGTGAGGATCAACGCAAGTGGGAGTATGCTATGCAATCAGAGATGAGTTTACTTATGAAGAATAAGACTTGGGACTTGGTTTCTTTGCCACATGGAAAGAAAGCATTGCCATGTAAATGGGTCTACAAAATGAAGGTCACAGGTGATGATGTGCCTAGGTACAAGGCCCGTTTGGTTGCTAAAGGGTTCAAGCAAGAGAAGGGTGTGGACTTTGATGAGATATTCTCTCCGGTTGTGAAGATGAATACACTTAGATGCATGCTTGGACTAGTGGCATCAGAGGATATGGAGCTTATGCAGATGGATGTCAAGACAGCTTTCTTGCATGGGGATTTGCATGAGGAAATTTACATGGTGCAGCCGGAAGGCTTTGAAGAAAAGGGCAAAGAGCATTTAGTTTGCAAGCTAAAGAAGAGTCTCTATGGTCTTAAGCAAGCGCCTAGAGAATGGTATCAGAAGTTTGATGCTTTCATTCGGTCCCAGGGTTTTAGGAGGAGTGAAATTGATCACTGCCTCTACATTAAAAGGGCTAAGGATAATAGCTTGATAATCTTGGCACTATATGTGGATGATATGCTATTGGCTAGCAAGAATACTTATGAGCTAGATGCATTAAAGGCCAAGTTGCATGAGGCCTTTGATATGAAGGATTTGGGACTTGCAGGTCATATTCTTGGTATGCGCATCACGCGTGATCGGAGTAGGAAACTCCTTTGGCTTTCACAAAAAGAGTATGTTACAAAAGTATTGCAGCGTTTCAATATGGAGGGGGGGAAGGCAGTGAGTACTCCATTGCCTCCATATGTGAAACTGAGTCACACAGATAGTCCCAAATCAGATGAGGAAAGGGCCATGATGGCCAAGGTTCCTTATGCATTAGCAGTTGGGAGTCTTATGTATGCTATGATAGCTACTAGACCAGACATTGCATTTGCAGTGGGAGTTGTTAGCCGGTATATGGCTAATCCAGGAAAGAGGCATTGGGAGGCAGTTAAGTGCATCATGAGGTACATGAAGGGTACCAAGGAGATGTGCATCTGTTTTGGTAAAGGAGACATGCGTGTACTTGGGTACACAGATTCAGACTATGCAGGGCATGTGGATAGTAGGAGATCCACTTTTGGTTATGTGTTCACCTTTGCAAGTGGTGCAGTGTCGTGGATGTCTCGTGCACAGAAGTGCGTTGCTTTGTCTACCACAGAGGCTGAGTATGTTGTAGCCACAGAGGGTTGCAAGGAGGCTATATGGCTTGATCGGCTAGTGGGAGATTTGGGGATTCATACAGGTGTACCGACATTGCATAGTGATTCCATGAGTGCTATTCAGCTAGCACAGAATCCGGTCTTTCATGCAAAGACCAAACACATTGAGGTCACGTACCATTTCATCAGGGAGGTACTTGAGGACAAGCGCATAGAGCTTGTCAAGGTTCATACAGATGATAACCCTGCAGATATGCTGACGAAGAGTCTACCTAATTAGCGGTTTGAGTATTGTCGTGTATTGATGGGCATTGGATAGTATGCTCACTGGTTGTTCTCCCTTAAAGGCACATTGTCCTTTAAGTGGGAGGTTGTGGGGGTTAAAGGTCATTGTGCCTTTTACCCCGGTTATGTACAATACTCAAACACATATATAAATGAATGAAAAAGAAGATTAGGGTGGTTCTACACCCATCAAAACTTGTGTGGCTCTCTATCTCTCTCTCTCCTTCTTCTGTTCTTGCTTCCGTTGACAGCACTCTCATCATGTATCCCAGATCAGCAAAATACTTGTCAATTCTGCTGTACCAACTTCTGGGTGCTTGTTTTAAGCCATAGAGACTTTTCTTGAGATGGCAAACGTTGTTCTCCTTTCCTGGTTCAACATAACTGGCTGGTTGTTGCATGTAGACTTCCTCATCTAGATAACCATTGAGAAATGCATTCTTGACATCGAGCTGATACACATTCCATTTGCTGAGTGTCGCTAGTGATATCAAGAACCGTATGGAAACCATCCTTGCTACTGGAGCATAAGTCTCATCATAATCTTGGCCATATTGTTGTGCAAATCCTTTTGCAACTAATCTGGCTTTATATCTCTGAATACTGCCATCTGGATTGTACTTCACTTTGTATACCCATTTGTTGGCTATGGCCTTCTTTCCTAGTGGAAGGTCGCATAATTCCCAAGTGTTATTTTTATACAAAGCATCCATTTCTTCATTCATAGCAGTTTGCCATTCTGGCTTGTCTACTGCGTCTTCGAAGTACACTGGCTCTTTTGTAGCCATGATGGTAGTCATAAGAGCATAGTTAGTGGTTTCCACCTGAATTGCTTTGCCTTTCTGAGCATATGTCAATCTAGCTGGTGGTTTGCTTTCCCTAGTAGACCGTATGAGCTGCTGTGGCTCTGCTTGGGGTGTTGCTGGCAATTCTTGCTCTTCTTCATCAACCTATTCTGTAGATGACTGTGAAGTCGATGCTTCTATCTCCTGTGTAGGTGAGGTTTTCCATTCTGATTCCTCATCAAAAATTACATCTCTGGAGATAATGACTTTGCGGTTGATGGGATCATACAATTTGTATGCTTTGCTTTCTTCACTGTAGCCAACCATGATGCATTTGCGTGACTTCGCATCCAATTTCCTGCGATGATCATCATGTATGTGGGCATATGCTATGCAACCAAATATGCGGAGATGCCCAATGCGTGGCTTGTGTCCAGTGAATGCTTCATAAGGAGTCATACCTTGTATCAGTTCGGTAGGAAGCCGATTAAGCAAATAGTTAGCTGTAGCTATTGCTTCTGCCCAATACTGATTCGGAAGATGCTTTTCACTAAGCATTGCTCTAGCACTGCTGTCTGCTAAAGTCGCATTCTTCCTTTCAGCTCTTGCATTCTGCTGAGGAGTATTTGCACATGTGAATTGTCTTTGAATGCCGTGATTTTTGCAAAAGTTCATGAATGCTGAAGGCATGTATTCATCTCCTCTGTCTGATCTCATGACCTTGATCTTTCTGCCTGTCTGGTTTTCTACCATGGCTTTGAATTCTTGAAATCTGGCAAACACTTCAGATTTCTCTTTCAGAAAGTAGACCCAACAATATCTGCTGAAGTCGTCGATGAAGGTCAAGTAATAAAGTGAACCATTGATGCTGCGGGTCTGGGCATAACCCCATACATCTGTATGAATCAAATCAAGAATACCTCGTGCATGAGAGGTACTTCTAACAAAGTTGGTTTGCTTTTGTTTGCCGAAGCAGCATGCTTCACAAACTTTTCCAAGAAACTGTAGCTTCGGAATCCCAATTGCCATATTTTGATTCCTGAGATCTAACAAGTACTTGAAGTTGACATGACCATATCTCTTGTGCCATTTTGCAGATAGTGGCATCTGTTGCATTTGAGCTGACATGGCATGCTTATCTGGTACTGTAGCTAGCATCCTGTATAAGCATCCTTCCTTGACACCTTTTGCTACTAGCTGACCTCTTTTGGATTTGTCTCTGATAGTGCATTCATCACCGTCGAAGATGACTTTGTAGTTGTGTTCCGTCATTTAACCTACTGACAAAAGGTCCTTGCTGAGCTTCGGAACATAGAGCACATCTTTGACTAATCCTTTTGTACCAATGAAATTGTTCATAGGGATAAAACCTGTCCCTTGAACCGGATTCGTCGGTGTATTGTCTGCTGTGTAGATGACATTCTTTTGACCTTCTAATGGCTTCATTTCTGTGAACCATTCCTGATGATTTGTCATATGAGATGATGCACCGCTGTCGATGTACTAAGGATCCTGTTCCACTTGGTCGACTTAATAGCTGAAATCCTCTTTGGGATTGAAATCAGTGTCTAGGTGCATTGTATGCAATTCCTCGCTTGCAAAGAAAAATATTTCCATGTTCATTTGCAAAATGACTGTGACTAGAATGTCCACCACGATGATTTCCTCTTCCTCAGGAATTCCCTCGATTACTGCTGGATTGACCGCCTTGGTCGTACTACTTCTTGCGGCAATATCTTTCATAGTGTCCAAAATTGTGACAGTAGTTGCATTGAATGTTTGACACATTGGTGGATGCATTCCCTCGTCCTTGGAATCTTCCTCGGTTGGAATGATTTCCTCTTTGCTGATTTTGATGTTGCTGAGGATGATGCTGATGCTGATGCTGATTCTGACTTTGATTTTGTTGATGATGACCACTTTTCTGGTATGATCTACCTCTGTTTCTGCCTTTGCCTCTGCTTCTGTCTGAAGCTGTGAATGCCTGATCATTAGAATGACCTTTACGTGCTTGAATCGCCTGAGTCCTGAGTTCTTCACCAAGTAGAATTGACTGAAGTTCTTCCAGTGTTGGAATTTGCCGTTGGATGGCAATACTCTAGACTAGATTCTCATATCCTTCTCCTAGTCCATTTAGGATTACTTGAACCATTTCTGCGGGATTCGTAGTCTCTCTTGCTGCTGCAAGTTGATTGTTGTAGTCTTTGATGCGGAGTACATAAGCATGACCGGTTTCATTGCTATTGCGGAAACTCTGGTTGATCTGGTTTCTCAGGGTGAGAATCTTGGATGTGTTCTTGGACTCGTAGAGAGCTGCGAACATATCCCATGCTTCTTTTGATGTCTTGACTGTGTTGAGCTGTCCTAGCATGACATCTTGCACATTTTGCTTGATCAGGTGATAGGCATACTTGTCTTTCTTATCCCATTCTGCTTGAGCTCGGGCAATGGCAGGATCTGCTACTGGTGCAGAAACTGTTTGTGTAGATGTAGATCCCAATGTAGATCCCGTTGCTAGTGCTGTGACAACAGATGGAGTAGAGCTACTGGTGGCTGGATCGGCCAATGGTCTAGGTATAGATCCATCAACATACTCTTATTTGTCCTGAAGCACAAGAATGGTCTCCATTCGGTATTTCCATGTACCGTAATTGGAGTTGTCTAACTTAGCAGATGCCTCCAGATTGAGGTTGCTAGTCGACATGTTGCAAACAATGTGCTCAAAAAAGTGTCCTGGAAAACTCTGTATGAATCAACTGCAAATACACTGAAGATGCCAAGTGAAATCTCTGTATTGTCAGTGAAGATAGAACTGCAGTAAATAAGATCTGACCTGTGTTACAAGGCTTGTGGCAATGATGTCGGGAATAGCCAAGAGGCTTTACAAGGCTGAAAATGATGTGCACAATGCCGTGAGATAGCCGAATAGGCTTTACAATGGTGGCATGTGTGTGTGAAATCAAATGGTATCTACCCACTGAACCAATCTGCAATGTCTCTGTACTCTGAAGTCTGCTCACTGAACTGATGAACATAAGGTTTCAGGTAATGTAATGATGTGAAATCGGATGTGAGCGTATGGACTGACTCCGAGTAGGTACTAGTCAGGAATTTCGGGCATGGCTTAGATTGGCAACTTGGGGAATTCAAAGCGTCCCCTCTATGGCAATCTAGTCTACTCTGATCTAGATCTAAACCAACCGTCAATCAATGAAAGAGCAGCAAATAATTCCTTTTCTTTTGTTCTTTTTAAGTGCTGGGTCAGATGCATCGATGTAGAGGCAAATGTGCGTGAAGGAAGTGGTTTTGTCGGCGAGGCACAAATGTGAGTGTAACTTGCACCAAAATGTGCACATGATGTAACGAGCGCGTAGAGCACGAAAAAACGAGCGACTTTTCTTTTTGGAGCGCCCTCAAATTCTTCCTAGATCAAGAGATATGACTTGATCTAGGTGGAGGGGCAAAAGGAGTGCAAATGTGCTCAATGATGACGTGTCATTGTGAGTCACATGCAGTGATGATGTGGCACTGTGCTTAGCAAGAGGTGTGCCAGTGAAGCTCTGTGCTGAGGTGGCAGGAGTGTGCACATGCAGTGTGTGCACAGTGTGCCTGGCAAGGGACTGTGCTTGCAGAGGGTCAGTGCTAACTGGACTGCTGAGGTGGCAGTGCTGATGTGGCACAGATGATGTCAGCAAGGTGACATGGCAATGCTGACATGGCACAGGTGATGTGGCTGATGATGTGGCAGGTGATGTGGCTGATGATGTGTCATTGATGATGTGTCAGGTGATGTGGCAGTCGATGATGATGTGGCAGTCGGTGATGATGTGGTAGTCGATGATGATGTGGCAATCGGTGACGTGGATTGCTGACGTGTCAATGCTGATGTGGCAGTGTGGATAGGCTGATGATGTGGCAGTCGATTGCCACGTGTCAGATAAGATTACGTGGCACTTGGAGATAAGGTGCCACATGTCCAACTGTGGATCAACCAGTTAACCCAAGGTGATCTTCACCGGACCGTGGTTCTATCCTATCTGCCACGTGTCGACCAATGGTGCACCGGAATCTATCCAAGATTTTGACGGAATCTTGGAGATTTCATCGTCTTCTCCGTTGATGGAGTTCGTTGGAGAGCGCGGCTCGTCGTAGGTGTTGATGCAGACTTTACTGAGTCGTTTGGAGAGGCGACTCGTTGGTGGCGCCCGTGTTTTAGTAGAAGAGCGGCTGGTGGAGGAGGCCTTTGCATGAAGCTTCTTGCGATCGCGCCTGCGTTGGAAGATAGGCTTGCTGTTTGGAGGAGGCCCGTCGATGGAGGCGGCCCGTTAATGGATGCTTTGAAGAAGAGAGCCAGTGGGCTAAAGCTTGAGGTCGACGGTACGTACGTCGGCCGTCCGAACTTGAATCTCTATAGAGGCCGTTGCTTGGCTATATGGAGACGGTCAAGGGTCGTCTCGGCTGGCTATGAGCTGCATGAGCCCTTGTTGGAGCAGTGGTCGCTGGCTTCTGCTTGTTGACGAGCTATTGCTGAGCCACGAGCAGCCATGGAGACATGGAACAGAGTCTCTTTCTCTCAATGAGCGCGGCTTGAGCCCAGAGTCGTGGGGGATGGGCTATTCCTCGAGGCCTTAGTTGATGTGGAGGTCGAAGCTTGCTTTCGTTGGCACTACAGAGTTGTAGTTTGGAGTAGCCGTCAATGGGCGACCTGGAGATATGGCGGTATTCTCACTAGGTAGCTCGTAGAAGGAGTAGAGGCAAGACTTAGATGGAAGCCTTCGCCTCAGGAGCTTTTGATAGGGACGGCCATTGAAGGAGCTTTGTTGGAGAGGCTTAGCTTCTTTCTCGTTCTCACAGATCTCTCAAAAAACTCTCTCTGAAAGACTAAGATCTAGATCTCTTTCTCAAGCAATGAAATCTTTCAAAGAACTCAAAGAAAGAATAATGGACGGAACTTTCCTCTCAATGGATGGAAATTTCTCTCAACGGAAGTGGAGGGACGGATCTCACAATCACTCAAGAGAACTCTCAATCTCACAATCTCTCTCGCACTCTCAAGAATCTCAATGTCTCAGCGGAAGACAAGGAGGCTCTGATACCATGACAAAATATGAAGAGGGGAGAGGAGAAGAGTGGAGATGAGGAGAGAGGGCACAGCTAGAGAGCACACCACAAATGGCTAATTGTACACTAGAATTAGTTGAAAAAATAGAATATATACAAACCCTTTTAGGGTTAGGGTTAGGGGATCTAACCCTTTCCTTTATAGCACTCTATAAGGTTAGTGCTATGCACATATGATCACGTGATGGTGCTATGCACACATGATCACATGATGTTGAGCGTGAACTCTCAACAAAGCTTATGCCTCTTTTTTAATAGTAATGGGTCCTATTGACATGATGAGAACGAAGAGTAATGGAGGATTCTTCATTGTCTGAACTAGATACTTTGAGAAATAGAAGAAGCATTGTAAAAAGAGACGAATATAAACACCTATCTCCAAGGAAGATGAGTCAGATCTTGATTGTGAGCCTGAATTTGAAGGACTTGATTCCAATGCTGATTCTGAAGGACTTGACGATGGCAATTCCAAACCTAAAAATGGGTTCAAGGTGATTGAGGTTTTTACGCAATCATAATTGGCAAGGAGGCAAAGGACTATGTCTTTCTTGCAGTCCTATCTCTCTTCTCTATAACCCATGTTGTAGTTGATTGTATATGTTGGTAGCTTTGTTGTATTTTGAGTCTCTGGCAATGACTATGACTTCTGCTTGTCATTGTAACTGCTTTGGTGTTAGTTTTAGTTGCTTCTTTCTCAGTGTTGGTCTTGCTTACTATAGCGGTTGTTGCTTTGCTTATCACAATTTGCTTGCATTTGAGTGTTGTTTCTTTTTGTGCAAGTCATTGTTGCCATTCTTATTTTTTATTCTGTACATAGGTGTGTAGTCACTTGCATGCGTGTTGTTGCAGCCTACATTTTGATTTTGCTCTATTGGTCATACATTGTTTGGTTTGTATGCATTGCTTGCTCTAGTGAGTCGTGTAGGTTGCGGGCTTGTGTTTGTTGTTGCTTCCCTTGTTGTTTGGACTTTGCATTTGCTACTAGATGTTTTTTATGTTCCTTGACTGCCTTGTGTTGTATGCTTGGTCATCGTGCTTAATATAGGCTTCAAGTAGGTACCTTTAGTCTTGCTTGTAGTTGCTTTAGTCATGTCATTTGCTATAGGCTCTACTTGGGTTGCTTTCTCTATTGTCATTTTATCATCATCTCTACTAAACTTTTTTTGCTAAAGTTGAATTCAAAAACCTGTGCTTTTGAGCACACATGGTACACTAACATTCTATGATTGAACCTCCTCAAGCCTATAGGTACCTTATACCAAGAAAAGAGTATATGTCTAAAACCTTGAAAACTCACAGAAAACACAATTCCATTGAATTTCATTAATTTTAGGCTTTACATTGAAATGAATAATCAAGGGACTATGGATGGCCTCTACAGTAGGCTTTTAACACACAAATGCATAGGGAGAACTGCAAATGGGCTAGTGATTGACATACTGCATCAACCAGGGATGATTTTTTTGCGTTAGTTTCGTTAATAAGCGAAAGTTTTATATGCCTTGTGAAAGTTTATATGCTTTTATAAAAATAAAAGCTTAGTATATTCACCACAATTTGAAACTAAAATTAAAAAAAGAGCTAGGAACCTAGCCTTTAAGATTATAAAATTATAAATAAAGTCCATGAAAATTCGCCAAAGTTTTATATAATAAATAAATATATTTGGAAACTTTCGCCAACATATTATATATACAATTTAAAATTTTGGCTAGATCTATACAATTAAGCACCAAAAGAAGACTTGTGCCCTTATATCCAATGCACATTTGGCTAACTTAAGCCTATGGTAGGCCCATCATTAGCAGTATGTCTACCCCTCATCAAGTCATATAGTAGGGATATATCTCTTCATGCTTCTATCTTCAACAAGAACATGGAAGGACACTACATACATAGTAAACAGAAACAACAAGTAGATTCTTAGCGAGAAGAATCAAATGATTAAAATGACACAAAATTATGAAATTTTCTATAATGGCCTGGTAGAAGGTGTCTTGTTAGATATTTAAAGTATTTCTTTAGTCCCAGTTTATGATCGCGAAAAGTAGGTAAAAATTCAACTAAATTAATGAATAGAGCTAGAGTAGTGAATACGCAGTAAGTCACATATTTAGTTTTGTGTGTGTGTGTGTGTGTGTAAAAATCTAACTTTAATTTTATCATGTACTTCTATACATTTATATATTTAGAAATTTATCACAATGCAAAGAACTTGCCAATCAATAGAGGCTTTAAATATAAATCTACCCCTCAAGCATTCTCATACATTTAGTACACTTAAGCCATCTATCCAGTCTCACAATCTTGTATAGTGGAAGATTCTATAGATTTATGACAACAAATAAGAAGAAATGAACTAAACTAAAATGCCACATGCAAATACTTAAATGTATGTATCAATGTATAGGGGGACATACTCTCTTTCTATTTTTACACACACACACACACACACACACACACATGTTGTTGGTCGTGGCATTGAAGTCCCATATGAGCAAGACATCTCCTAGCTACTTGCACCTCTAGATGTTCTCGTGGAGTGCTAAGGAAGGTAAGATATGTCCCTAGAGATTGTCCTAATATAATCCAATGTCTATGGGGATACATAACATGTTGTAATCCCCTCTCTCCGAGCTCATGTCTGGGATGCACATTGATGAATGAGCAAAGGGTGATAGTGGAAGAAAGGAAGAATCAAAAAACCCCCTCTTCTACCATGTCTATATTAGCCCACCCATGTTCCGAACCCAATCCCATACCCACATTAGCCATCTAGCCCTGCATGGGCATCATTTTGTCCTATCAAGATGTGTGCTCTAGCTTTTTATTAGCCTCTCTCTTGATCTCTATATCCATAATCTTCATGGAAATGCCACCCTTTTGAACCCTTTGGATCATTAGTCATTGCTAATGCACCAATGCACATCGTTTTTGCTGATGGGCAAGGAAGCCTTTGCCAATGCGCCAATGCACATCGTTTTTGTTCAAAGCTTTTGTAGTAGGTTACATTGACAACATTGATGCACAATGGGCAAAGGATATTAAGTAATCTCCTACAATACTGGCCAACAATGCATGTCGTTTCTGTTCCTAGGTTTGTAGTAGGTTTGAGTCACAATATTGATATACAATGCTCAAAGCGTATTTACTTTGTCTTTAAACATGCCTCTATTTAATGCATGCCAAATGGCCATGTGCAGGCACTTGAGTTTAGGGGCCAACCAACTCCACATGTCTCTTATGCACATGGCAACATCATCCCTTACAATACTTGATTCCATTTGATTGGTCCCACTAGATGAGACCCCATTCCACAATTATCATGCAGCTAGTTAACTTTTAGGTCCTCTAAACTACATTTTAGGTTGGCTTCCATTCTATACCCACCAACTTTGTGGGTCTTCAAAACAAGGGCAAATGCCCTCGATACTCTTGCAAGGCCTGGCCCTTCCTGCCTTCCTTGATCTTAGCTTGGTAGGTTGTCTTTGATGTTGCTGCTCTCTAGTCGCCTCTTGCTAGGCTAGATATAGGGCTTGATGCCCTCACCATAAAACACCCACAAAGTTGGCTTTAGATCCTAGCATATAAAGGAGCATCTAGGTGGGTTTATGGTATGAGTTAGAAGTTAATTGGATTGATTTCCTGTCATGTCTATCACCAATTTTACATTTAAGGTTATCTTGTCGAAAAAACTCTCTTGTATCACATTTGTCATAAAAGCTCGGTCCATGCGCTTTTATTCAAGTATCTAGAAATCCCATATTCATATCCTGTGCCTGAAATCCCATATTCATATCCCGTGCCTCTGGAACTAACTATCTCACCCCCCAGCTTAACCCATGACCACTCCTCAAACTAACCCTAACCCTTACATGTACTCACTAAATTGATGTACTTATATTGCATGCCGACATCACCTCCTCCTTAGGAGGGGCCCCATAGGTTGGTCAAGTTTTGTGTGGATGTGTTAGTGTTAGTTGTTAATGAGGGACCTTAGTTAACCTCATCTTCTTCTCTTGCATTCTCCTCTATGCTTCCCATCGCCAAGCTTCATGCCACCCCTCTCTCCTCTTAGCTCTCTCTCACTTTGAAACAGTCCAGACTCTCGATTCACAAACTCTAGTGACCAGTCCAGACTCCAGAATCATTGTCTGTGCTCTAGGTACTTTGAGGTTTCTGCATTTTGATTCTTCTTGCTCCATTGCTAGCATTTCATTCTTGCCTCTTTTTCTTGTTTCCCACAATCCCACTACGGGTGTGACTTTGTGGTCGAGGGTCATGGACGTTGGTGTTGCTGTTGCTGGACCGGTCTCTTCATGGAGGGCACCAAACGAGTGTATTCATGCTACAGATTGAGTGTAGATTCATTGGAATCACAAAGGGCTTGCCGCTTCTCCTCCGATTACCCCTCTCTCCCTCTCCGCGTATGCTTGAGTTGAGTTTCATGCTGAGCCATAGAAAAGAAGCTACAAGCACTCTTTTCTCGTAGTGTTGGGGATAAGAAGCACCTTGTTGTATGCTAAGGCCTTCGCTAGCCCTTAAGGCTTACACCTCCTACACTCTTGTCAATCCCCTCTGCTCACCTTCTTGCTCACTGAGCAGTTCACGGCAACATGACAAGAGATCGCTTCGGCGGAAGAGCAACTAATCACCAGAAGAGAAAGCACACAAATTATGATGCCAAAGCGAGCTGCAGAATGAGACTTCCAAGTGCAGCACAAGCATTGTCTCATTGGACAGTGATCGTTTACAACGGCTACTATATTATGGGTCAGGACTCAGCGAAGGGCACCGAATGGCAAAGAGAATCGACCTTTCTAAGGGCTACAGCCTCAAAGATGTTTTCTGTGCATAGATGAGAATAGGTTGTCTGCAATGAACAAAATGATTGAAATTTTGTCCATTCAACACATAGCGTAGCTATGGAAATCCTTGCTTAACTTGCTGGCTGATCAATTTTCCCCTTTTTCGTAGCCTTTTACGTCCTTTGCAACCTCCTGATTCGTTTTCTTTGACAGACCTACATGTTGAGCCAAGCATCCTGAGTATACCAATTTGGGCAAATTTAGTCCCCGATTTTCCATAGTGCAATCTTGCACAGTAAAAGTATACCAATTTGGGCAAATGATGGATAGGAAAGGGCATAGATGAGGTCCTATCTAGGTGGAAGCATAAGGAGACAGAAGGATGGAGATAGCTAAGGAAGACAACTTAGATGTATGGAAAGGAAACCGATAAGGTAGCTGAAAGGGGAAAACAAACCGGTCTGCTTAATATCCACACATGCTTGGAACATTTTCTTGAAAGTGACATGATGAGACAATATTTTAACTTTGGAGCTTCTGTGAATTTGATATGCAAGAGAGTAGGAAGGTGAATTTGATATGCAAGAGAGTAGGAAGGTCCTCCAGAAGCTTGGAGGGCTTCCTCCAAGCCCCTCCCTCTTTTCAAATGCAATGATGACTTAAGCTGCCACCTCATCATTTGGAAGATGAGGATGATTGTTGGAGCATATAGCATGCAACAAATAATTTCATGTAGCTAGTTGTGTTAATAGCATCGTATGACTCCAATCGATCATGATTCTCAATTGGGGAGCTTGCCTATTTGATAGATACGATGAGTGGAGAGCAAATCTCTTCCTTGAGAAAATGGCTTGTGGTGAGGAAGTAGAGCCCATGGCCTGTTTTAGGGCCCTCCATTGGCTATAATGTTTACACTATAAACAAGACAACTCCACATCCTCCATGTTATCTAGCTAAAATCATTCAAGGATCCATCAATGAGGAGGAGAAGTCTATGCAAGTGTGATATGGATCTCATCGAAGCTTGAAACATCCCAAACCTCTAACTAAACCTTCGTGTGCACCACGAGCTAGGACCAAGTTTCTTAGATCTAGTTGATAAGCTAAAGAAATGCATGCTTATTTATTTTGTAAAAGTTTATGTTGTGAATATGCATATGCATCATTGTCTATGATGTGCTCTTTCTTTTTTCATGTATTTTGTAAAAGAAGGGCTTGGTTTGGGAAGTGGTGTCTGGTTCCTACGCTCACAAGGTAGGGGGCTAAGAGGCACCATGACCTAGGACCAAGTTTCTTAGATCTAGTTGACAAGCTAAAGAAATGTATGCTTATTTATTTTGTAAAAGTTTCTGTTGTGAATATGCATATGCATTATTGTCTGTGATGTGCTCTTTCTTTATTAATTTATTTATTGGTGCATTGTATAGAGTAAGTTGAAATTGGTTTGGCATGCTTTATGTAGTGTAGTATTACGATTTCAAACATAAAATAAGGGCTTGGTTCGGGAAGTGGTATCTGGTTCCTGCGCTCACAAGGCAGGGGGCTAAGAGGCACCACGACCTAGGACCAAGTTTCTTAGATCTAGTTGACAAGCTAAAGAAATGTATGCTTATTTATTTTGTAAAAGTTTCTATTGTGAATATGCATATGCATCATTGTCTGTGATGTGCTCTTTCTTTGTTAATGTATTTATTGGTGCATTGTATAGAGTAAGTTGAAATTGGTTGGGCATGCTTTATGTAGTGTAGTATTATGATTTCAAACATGAAAGAAGGGCTTGGTTCAGGAAGTGGTGTCTGGTTCCTGCGCTCACAAGGCAGGGGGCTAAGAGGCACCATGACCTAGGACCAAGTTTCTTAGATCTAGTTGACAAGCTGAAGAAATGTATGCTTATTTATTTTGTAAAAGTTTCTATTGTGAATATGCATATGCATCATGCTAGAAATCAATGTTCTAGATCACTGCTTAACGATGATAATTTTAACAGGGATTTGAGTTTTCAAGTCTTGGAAGCAGGGAAGACAAAAGGTAGTGGATTTAACTGGATTGGAAAGTGGAAAAATGTCAGAAACAGTATCATCAATGTCAACACCAATTGAAGAATCCATTGAGAATGCATCACAAAATTGCAACTTTTCAAGTAAGCAGAAGAGAAAGAGAGCTTGGGATATTCGTAGGAATTTTCAAGAAGATTGGGTAGCCAAATATCCTTGGTTAGACGTAGAACAAGTGGACACTAGGGATGCACCAAAGTGGGCCATTTGTAAAATATGCACATGGGCAAGGAAAAAGGAGGCATGGTTACAATTGAAGATTGATACGATTGAGAAGCATTGTGGGAAGGTTTACAAGACTATAGAAGGTACAACTAATGAAAAGAAAGTGATCAAAGAATGGGACAAGGAAAATAACCGCCACTTAAAAAATGAGATTGAGTACAATAAGTTCTTGCTTGCACAAGAGTCTAGCAAAAATAAAAGTGAAGGATCATTGAAAAAGCATTGGGAATGTATCGATGATCAGGTTGATAGAGAAAAGATAGTGCAATTCTCAACTATCATGCAAATATTGAAGCAAGGCCACTCACTAATAGACTTCTCGGGTTAGCAATCATATCTTCAATTTTTGGATGTTCCTAATTTGGCAAGCATGCATTGGTCAAGGAGTAGCGCAACAAATATGGCTAACCATATGAACCAAGTCATAATTGATAATTTAAAGGAGACTTTAAAACTTGCAGACTTTTTTTCTGTGTCATTGGATGAGTACATAGCTGTGGATACTACATCGTGGTTGGGAATGCATTTGTACGTGGGTAGAAAACAATAAGAGAAAACCATATTTTTTACATGTACACAAACTTAATTCAGAATCCAATGCTAATAACTTAGTGCAAGTTTTGATCCAAGCTTTAAAAGAGTATGGAGGTGTGATAGAGTCTGAGATGGTCAAGAAACTTGTTTGTTTTGCATGTGATGGTGCTTCAGTCTTGCAAGGTTGTCGAAATGGTATCTTTGTACAAGTAGAAACAAAATATGCTCCTGACTGTGTTGGGATACATTGTATGGCTCATTGCACAAATCTAGCTTACAAAGTTGTGTCCACATTTCCATGAGTACAACGAATCAAGGCGCTGGTTAAAAAAAGCTACTCTTACTTTTGCAAGAGTCCAAAAAGATACAATCAATTTAGAGTTATTGCAGAAGCACTAGGTACAAAAGGGAGGAAGATTTTGAAGAATGTGGATACTGGATGGATATCTTTGGTTCAACCAATGAAAAGATTATGGGATGAATACAAGACTTTGGTCTATTTAATGCACATGGAAGCAGAAGAAGAGGTTGAAAAGGCAGATATTTTGTATCATAAACTGACCAACATAGATTCGATATTGGGATTGTGTGGAATTATTCCACTTTTAGACAAAATGAATATGTTGAGTAAAATGTCACAATCGAAGGATATTTATATCAACGAATATGTCAAGGCAATAAAACTCACTAATTTGAGTATAACAACAGCATATGATAAGAAGTCAAGCTCCAATTTTCAAGACGAGAAATTGTTTAATGATTGGAAAAGTTTAATAGACCTAGATGGGGATTCCTCACTTTTAACATGTGACCAGGAAGGATATGTTTGCCTTCATGCAAACAATTAGGTTTTCAGGATGACGAGAGAAAACAAACGACACAAGAGACTACAATCCATTAAAAAAGAGGCTTTTTTAAGAAAGTACCAATAGGGAAAAATGCCCTTAGTGAAGTTGCAAGTGCAGTGGTAGATGAGATCAGAAGTAGGTTTCCATGAAATGACCTAATGGAAGCATTTACCATCATATTTCCATATTTTTGGGTCAATGGATCTTATGAAAGTATCAAAGCGAGTCTAAAAAATCATTTGGATGCTCTCAAAAAACACTTTGGATGGGACATTGACATGGACAATATAAAGTACAATGGTTTGTTGGATTTTGGAAAGCTTTATTCACACTCTTTCCTTTTCGGAGAAGTCATGCACCTGCAAAGTAATTTAATGGAAAATGTTCAAATGCAAGGTTCGATGGTTCAGCTTTGGAACGAGCTCTCTCGCAGTACATTCCAGATAACATTTCTGAGTACTTCAAGCTTGCAAATTTATGTCAAACCTTTCTTCTTGGCTCAGTTGAGGATGAAAGGTGTTTTAGTACTCTCGGTTACTTGAAGAATAAGCTTCGTAATAAGCTAGATGATAGCTTAGATCTTAGCTTGAGATTATTCTCTTGTTCTTATGATGTTAGTAGCTTTCCGTATGATAGAGCATTAGCACTCTGGAAGTCAAGCTGTAAAAGAAAAGGCTATAATTAGCTTTTTTGGACTATTTAAACTAGACTTTGAGAAAAATTTTCCCCCATTGGATTTGAAGGATATTCATTATCCTTAAATAATTTTATGTTTTGCATACTCTACAGTATCCTAAATGCTAGCTATTTCATGTATTTTGAAATTATGTAAAATGGAAAAGACAGAGTTTCAATCTAACTAGTTTTTAGTATATTTGTGAAAATTGAAAGTTTTTTAAATGCCCTAGAATATTTAGCCAAGTTTTGAAACAAAAATTATAACAAAAGATATAATTCGCCAATTCTTTGAAACTTTTAAAAATAATTTATGAAAAATTTTGCCAGTCTATATTATAATACTATATTTCTATACCTTCGATAAAAACATCCCTGGCATCAACACACCTTGCAATGACCATAACTTCTATAACCCAACTATCAATGCTGGCTTACACAAGCAGGAAACAATGATGAGTTGGAAATCAAAGGTTACTATCTATTTAAGACTTCTCAAGTGTTTGAAAGCAATTAGGACCAACACGGGAACAAAAGTTCACACCAACCCTTTCATTAAGGCTCTCACACATAGGAAGAGTCCAACCTGGTGCAACGTAGGAGCCCCATCCTTCTCTCAATTTCAAAAATTAACAGCCTTCCTCTACTATTCCATCTGACACATGCTTAGACTATTAGCATCACAACTCTCCTCTTCCAACTTGTCATCAAAAAACCCAAAAAACAATGCCTTCTTGGTAGCCATGCAATGGCCTTTCTCCTAAAATAGCCCATGATTGGGCGCTAGCCGTATGTTGATCCTCCATGTCCTTCATTCATCCCACCATGCATAAGGTATCATCATGCATTGCTATTTACCCCCCTTTCTCATGTTCCTCGTCCTCATTTTGGGTCCCCATTTTTCATCTTATCATATCTGCCCACCCCCCAAGCCTGTGGACATTCATGTCCTATGGCATCCATTTGCTTGAGCACCATCCCGTAGAGTCGTGTATGCTATTTAAGAGAGTATATAAGTGATAACTCCAAAGCAGAGAAACACGGCTATGATACATCGTTAAATTGTGACTATGACTTAAATATCTACGAAACACTTGTCATCCTAACTCGAATGAAAGAGTACTTGCCTTGTGACAACCATTCCACATGCAAAATGTATATAGACATATGTTTCTGTTTCTTCAACTATCTTGTGCAGCAGCTACACCACGGTGATGTATGCCAGCTCATCAAGAAGATTTTCTCTCCAAGATGTGGTGAGAGGACAAAAGCTATAGTCGCCTTCTCCTATACCAGATAGATTGCATTTTTCGTTCCACCATTATGTATTTGATCTGACACATAGTCCAAATCAAATATATAATCTTGCTTTGAGGACATATGCCACCACAAAGGCACCCTTGTGCTATGATTAGCCCACTTTCTCCTCTTTCTTGGCTTCCTCCATGCTCAAACATTCATTCTCCCTACTAGGATCTAGTCCTCCCACATGTAAACATCAACATATAAGCTTGCCATCGAGACATATGCTACAAAATGATTTTTGTCTAAGCTCACCACATTTTCAGAAGCATACCTACTAGTCTCTAGATTATTTTATTGTCAATGAGCACCCAATGGAGAACCATAGAACAACATTAGGTCCATGACCATAGTCTAGTCCAATTGGCCCCTACATGACATAGGAAGCCAATCTTGCAAGAATGGTGCTTAATGGTTGGGATGAGATCATAGTGTTTGTTCATAGACCTACGCTTCTCTACTAGACCCACATGACTAGACTGCATGTAGTGAGAACACTAAAAAATGGTATCCCATTAGATTGTGTACCTTCCTATTTCATTCTGTCAAAAAATTGAAGACAAGTTCACCTTATTTTGGCAAGCATATCTGCAATCAATGAAATCCTGTTACTTTATCTTTTTTTGAGATAGATGATTGTGTAACTATCAGTTGTCTTGAGGATGATGCAATAAACTCAAGGGCATTTTGATAAACTTGTGGTTGACTAGGTTCTTGTGTTACTGCCTTGTTTTTCAAGACAGGTTCTTGTGTAACTACTCGACAGGAGGTAGATGATATCGTTTGTGTGTGATCCTCCTATATTGGTGCCTTTCCCTTATTCTTGCGAGTAGGTTCTTGTGGTTCTAGCCATGTTTGCAGAGTAGGTTCTTGTGTGACTAAAACTAGTGCATCCACATTCATTGATGCTTCTATATTTGTATGTTTAGGTCTCCACTCTGGCTTTTGCAAGTAGTAATGATGTACATTTAGGCTTAGGGTTGGTGGAGAACTGAGGTGGATTTTTTTGGCAAGGTTTGGGAACCCAAAACATAAGAATTTCCAAGGTAATGTCCCCGGGCATCAAGCAGTTTTGTGGGAAACCAATGATAATGTAGCTTTCTTGTCGGATTGCATCATCTTGTTTTTTGATGATGAGGTTTGTTATTTTACATGAGGGGGGGCTTGCGATGTTGAGGTTTCATTGGAATCCAAAAATGTGATTCACCTTCAAAGTATCCCTAGGCTTTTAGTAGATCTTTTTAGACCCACATTTGCTTGGTTGCTCTTCCTCTTTGTCTTCTTTGTTGGTGACGGGGTCGAGAGGTGATAGTAGATGTTGATGCCACTACTTGAATGTTGGCTGATTTTTAATGATTAGTACATCTTGATGGGTTAATTATTTACTGAACAACCCTCCATAAGTGGCTTGGATCCAAGTTCTCCCAAGCACTACTGTTGTTTCTAAGGTACGTGTAGGAATTACAAAAAACTTGCAAGGCACAAGGTGATTGTCAAGGGAAACATTCATTATTAAGGAACCAACAACATTAATAGAGGTAGCTCCTAAATAAGAGAAGGGTTAGTTAGAGAGAGAGGGAAGGGGAGGAAGGGGGGGGAGAAAGAATAGGTAGAGAGAGAATAACTTGTTAGGGACAGTGGAGGGAGAGCAAAGAATTGGTTGAGGGGTAGTTAAGGGAGTAGTTGAGAATGTAGTTTAGGGAAGTAGTTAGATTAGGGGGAGGAGACTTAGGGGTAGTTTAGAAAAAATGAGATTAGGGAGTAACTAGAGAAAATTAGAAAAAATAGGCCAAAAAAGGGGAAGTTAAAGAAATTAGAAAAATTAGGGAACATTAAGGGAGAAATAGAGAGAGAAAGGAAGAGAGGAGGGGAAGACGATAGAGAGTGAGTGAGAGAGAGAGAGAGAGAGAGAGAGAGAGAGAGTTGAGGGGTAGTTTGACAAGCTTGCCAGGTCATCATCCTGAGATGGACTAAGATAGCATATAATATTCTGATACATTATCTTGTGTATTAGTCCGTTAGAACAGTTGGCAAGACACTACTTTGGATTTTGTCCCAATAGTGATGTTGTTAGTGCCGATTGTTATCAGACTATTGTAATGTCTCTTGCTTAGTTCAAGAAGTATGTTCTTGTGGTTTCCAAGATAGAGAGTGAATGAGAAGTTTGGTATGCAGTAGTCGATGTAGCTTTTGACTCTCAAAATATGTGCACAGTTGATCTTCCATTGTCATTTCCCTTTTCGATTCTTTTATGCTTGTACATTCAGTTCTCAAGTTCTTATTGATTTCTGTGCATGATATTATTGAAGCATTCTGCATTGTGCCCAAGAACACATTTGGTGATCCTATTACATATTCGATCTTAGAAAGACGAAGAACTGAAGCTGGAAGGTGACCGAACACAATATGATACCTTTCTAGCTCAAAGCCCAACACGGCAACTCAAGGCAACAAGTCGCCAACACAAAGCAAGCAAATATAACTAGTGAAGAGCTCAAGGTGAGGAAACAAGAAACACAGACGTGACGAGCAATTAGGAGCTTAGGTGACAAGCAAACATGGACGTGACAAGAGAAACGTGGGCATGACAAGCAATTAGGCTCCTACAACAACAAAATGTGATCTAAATCAATAGAGGAGGAGCTAATAATCGAATACGAATCAACCCTCCCCCAAAGAATGACAAAGAATCATAAGAATATTGCATCAGCTAAACTTGTGGAGCCAAGAAGGAAGTCCAAAGTCAAGAAGACTGTGAAATAATCCGACAATACTCTGACAATCGTTTCCAACAGTAGTTGGTGCATGACAAAGAAATACCTTGACAAAAGATGCAGAGCTAGTAAAAGAAGAAAGACTAAAGCTTGAGAATTTCACCACAACATACCCAATGCACAATGGACAAGCCAAAAGAGCTACGAAGGTGCTAAGGAGTATCTTGGGCCAATACCTCAAGAAAGAAGCCAAAAATAAGGCAGAATAATGTTCAACTAACCTTAGTCAAATCCAACAGTAAATAAGCTCTAAAGAAGAGCAATATAGCAACTTCACCAAATATTGGTGGACAAAGACGACAACAACACTCACAAATATTCTACTTCTGCAATCTGACTATGCTATGCAAATAGCATCAGCATCTATGTTGAAGACTCAAGTCAAGAACATTCAGACACACTCAATCTATTTCATGGAGGCACTCCTAGCGAATGTCGGAAGAAATTGAAAACCCACCGTCATCAAACCGAGTTGGCTCACTATACTTCACAAGAAATAGCAAGAGCTGTTCAAAGCTAAAAATTAGACTTATCCAGATGCTGATAGCATCTTCTAGAACATACCAAGTGGAGAAAGTTCATCAAAAAAATCATTTCGTAGCTCAAAAATCCAAGAAGCAACAAATGAGCTTGGAGTGTTGAGTGCTTCAACACCTACTGAAACTTTCCTACAAACTACATTCAACACAAATTTAGCTGCAGGCTTATACATTATCGCTCAAAGACCACTAAACTCCAATCCCTTGCCACACCAACCAAAAAGAGAGCACTTGTTCCACCACTGGTCAGAATGTAGAACCCATTAGTCAAAGCAGCCAAATTGGATGGGTAGAAGGGACGAGACCCAGACAACCATGTCGGGTAGCTCGAGACCCATTGGATTGCTAGTGGATTTGGGCAACTACCTGATGTAGTGAAGAAAGAACAATTTACAACTACCTTTGAGGTTAAGGAACTGAGTATGGTCTTGCTCATTTTGTAGATTATGATGCTTGGAAAACTCATTCTTGAGTAGATTTAGAGAATAAAAGACTCCAGAATTAGTGCTTAAGAAGCTTTGGAATATGAGCTAGAAAGACCTATTGGTGGAGGACTATGCACAAAAGTTTAGGAATTTGAACTAGAGGCTAGCTACTCCACAAAGGCCTTCTAAAGAGAAACTTGGTAACTACTTTTGCAAAGGACTGAACAAACATTTGAAGACTACAGTAGGTAGCAAGAAGAGACCAGTTGGCAAGAGCAAATGACTTCAACAACTTGGTGGAAGTAACCCAAAGAGCTAAGAGGAGATTTGGATCTAACAAAAAATAAAAGAGAGGAAAGAAGAAAAAAACCCATGACTCTGACATAGGTTTATACACAGAAACCGATTCCAATGTAGAGGATGAGGACAGTGAAAACTCAGAATCAGATAGCTTTGCTGAAGATTCCAATGCTGAAGAATCTAGAAATAGCAAAAAGAAGAAAAAAGACAAGAAGTCAAAGGCCAAGGATAAGGCAAAGAACAAAAAGAAAGAGGACAAGTGCTCAAAAGGAGACTCTATATTGGAACAAATGCTAAAAGAGCAATTGCAGAATCTGAGGTTGTCACCCAATAGGAACAAGATTTCTTGTGAGTATTGTGGCAAAGACAATCATGACAAAGAGAAGTGTTGGTACAACCCAAACTTCAAAGGGAGGGTACCCCAACACATTCAAGTAGCAAACAATGTAGTCCCACCATCTGTAGTCAATCAGATTGGAGTGGGAGGACAAATGCAAAAAATTTTCAATAATATTACACCAAGAAGACAGAACAACCAAAGTTGGGTAGCTCAACAAAGACCCAACATGAATCAAGCTTGTACTTATTGTGGTGTGGCTGGTCATAGACAAGGTCCACAATGTGAACTATGGTGTAAGCATAGGGAGGAAAGAGTCATTCGAATTTTGCAGCACAATGGAAGAGGAAACCCAAATCCCCTAGCACAACCACATGCAGGAGTTAATATGGTGATCCTAGAAGCGAGCATTGAAGGGTCGAAGGAGACTATGCATCAAGAGACTATTCAGACTATCAAAACAATCCATACAACCAAACAAAGCAAATTATTCCCTAAGGTGGAATGTGATTGCATGACATGCAAGAAGAAGGATGAGATAACTAAAGCTCAAAAGGATGTGGATGCAATGGCAGTGACAAGGTCAAAGGGAGGACAACCACTCCCAGGTTTGGGGGAATCTCCCAAGAATGCAATTATGCCAATTGATTGGGTTGAACAAGAAGAGGTTGGAAACAAAGCCTTAGAGTGAATTCTGCAGATCAATGTAGTAAAAGAAGAAAAGGAAGCTGAGATACAAAAGAAGGGGAAAGAAAAAGTAGATCCAATTCCAAAAACACAGTTTTT
Source organism: Dipteris shenzhenensis (assembly GCF_047967505.1). Classification (NCBI taxonomy): domain Eukaryota; kingdom Viridiplantae; phylum Streptophyta; class Polypodiopsida; order Gleicheniales; family Dipteridaceae; genus Dipteris; species Dipteris shenzhenensis. The sequence goes on along the minus strand of NC_141623.1, from coordinate 35,269,095 downwards.
TGACTTCAAGCTACTGAAAGAGTTACCATGAATCAATGAGAGTCCCATTCATGTAAAAGATGATAGAGATTAACAAATGCCAAGCCACAAGAGGACAGTAGCGCATCCAACTGATGAAGAACAAGAAAGACACAATCACCCAACTGAAACAGATGGTCCTAAGGCATAGATTCAAATTCCTATTTGAACCAAATTGGAGAGTAATCAAAAAGTAGAGAGCAACAACAATAAACAACCAGCAAAGGATTTGCAAGAGGATATTTGTGACATGCATGACAACACTATGGTCTTGAAAAGAGAAAATGATCATGAGGCAAAAGGTCATGGTTGGCCTAATGCTTTCTTCAAAGAACTACTACACTCAAAAGTATAAATTTCCTTGGATCAACTACTGAATCTAGTACTTGCATTCAAAGAACAATTGTTTCAAGGCTTACAAGAAGACAATGTACCTAAGGCACCAAAAGGAATGCTTGAGGAGGATGAAAATGAAGCTATAGAAATCTACACCTCAACTATGGAAGGAGTGAATTATAGAGTACCCACAATTGATGTCGAATACGAGAGACAAAGAATCCCTAGTGTACATATTGCTGGAGGATCTAGAGTAAACATATTGTTTGAAGAATTGTTCAAGAAATTATGCTCTAATGATTAGCTCTAGCACCCTTCTAGGTAAGAATGGCTGATCAGAGAAGGATACAGCCACTTGTCATTCTCAGAGGCCAAGAAATCAGCATATGGGGATTAAGTTTCATTGTGATAGTTGTACTCCAGATGGAGGATAGAGACAGCTCCTACTCCATGCTCCTAGATAGACCTTGGCTCAGGGCTGCAAAAGTGAAGCAAGATTGGGAAGTTGAGAGGATTACAATCAGAGAGGGTAAGAAATTTTCAAGATCTCCCTAACAACAAAGAAGACTTTCCCTAGAAAAAGGACATGAGCACCTTGATCAGCTCAGACTATGCTTTGAAAAATGTAGAATGGCTAGGCTCCTCAACCTTGCTAAATGTGCATTTGCTATTAAAAAAAGAGGAGTCCTTTTGTGTGGGGGTTAAATGTCATTGTGCCTTTACCCCGGTTATGTACAATACTCAAATGCATATATAAATGAATGAAAAAGAAGATTAGGGTGGTTCTGCACGCACCAAAACTTGTGTGGCTCTCTGTCTCTATCTCTCCCTCTTCTGTTCTTGCTTTCGTTGAGAGCACTCTCAACTGGTATCAGAGCCCAGGTGATCTAGCTCAGTGTGCATGAATGCTTGGAAGCTCAACAGCTCTGTGGGAGGAAGGAAAAGCTCTGTGGGAAGCTTTGTGGGTGACTTTACTTGCATCCGAGTGTGTAGAGACCTTGAAGGAACATTTGGAAAAGTCACTTTGGTTTTGTGAAGTGGTTTTGAGAGCCTGTTAAGTGTTTTCAAAGAAAAAGTCATTTTTTGAGCTTTTCCCTATTCCATTCGATGACAGAGACTCCGTATTGACTTATAGAGGCAACCATTGCTTGCTTTTAGTGTCCACTTCACTTCAAGAGCTTGGAAATACCTTCATTCTTGAATCTGGGATCATTTCATTTTCTGACTCACTATGTCAGTTTTTGTGTTTTTCTGCCCGAGTGTTGGAACTCAAGTTTGGAGCAACCATTTGCAAATCTGTCAGTTCCAGTGGACTCAAGAGATCCTAAAACTTCTATGTTGCTCATCATTCACACTCCAGTGGAGTTTACAAACAGCTCTGTTTCCAAAAACGTTTTTTAGTCTGTGTGTTGGACCTAGTGATTGAGACCACGGTTTCCAAAACCGTCTGTCCCATTGCGTTTTGGACGCCCAAAAACCCCTACCTGTTAGTTCTTGCATGATTCGGTGGAGATTTTTTAGAGTTATCGATCTCTATGTATTCGATTTCGTCTCTCTATTATGCATTTTTCATTCTAAGGTTTTGAAACCTTAGATTTATGCCACATGGCAGTGGATAAGTGTTGACTCCCATTTCTCACTCATCGGTTGGGATTTTGGAGTTTTGCTAGAAGAGATTTGCAGATTTTCTTGTTGAGTTTGATTATGCAATGGCGCCCATGTTTTGAGGCATCTCAGGTTCTATTTTTAGCAGTGGTCTTTTTCGTGGGACCATGATTTCTTGAGCATACCTTATGCAAATCACTCTAGTTGCAGTTTGAGCCATGTGCGCTCATTCATGGTGTGCATTGGGTTGCAATGGATGATTTATAGGCCATTTGGATGTATTGCGATTCTTATTGGATGCGCTGATATGCCCAGATTGCCTTATGGGATGCTATTTTTATGGACGCTTTGCACATGGATGCTATTTTATGCTAAGGGACAGCTTTGACACATTGCAGGTGATGCACTGATAGTGTTATGCTCTCGTGGATGAGATATTGTTGATGCATATGCCCATGGACAGTGTTTATGCTTGAGCCATTTGGCACTTATTGGCATTTTGGATTGCCATTGTAGTTGGCATTTTCTTTTGGGTTAGATTTGCTCATATGGATGCATAGTACATGCACATGAGTCAGCTGCATCTTTTGATGCTTTGAGCTTTGAGTTTTGGTGATATTTCAGTCTATTGTGGCATACACATTGGGTGCACCTGGTATTTGGTGTGATTCTCTCTTACAGGCACTAGCATTTGGGATTTTGCTTCATTTGCATCATGGCATCCTCTTCCATGTCTGAAAAGGAGTTTTTCAACATTAAAAAGATTGATGGGACAAACTTTTCTTTGTGGAAAGAACAAATAAGGGATGTGCTTATTCAAAAGAAGCAGATTAAACCCTTGGCAAGTATTGAGGCTAAGCCTGCAAATATGTTTGAGGATGATTGGAATGAGTTGGATGCATTAGCAAAGTCTACTATTAGACTTTATCTTGTAGAGTCAGTTTATTTCACAGTAGTAAATGAGCAGACTACAGAAGATTTGTGGAAGAAACTGTGTGCCACTTATGAGAAGGAAACTGCCTCTAATAAAGTTTACCTCATGAAGAGGTTGTTTGAGCTCCAGATGAAGGAAGGGGTCTCCATTGCTTCTCACTTGAATGAATTCAATATTATTTTCAGCCAGCTTCAGGCTTAGAAGATGAATTTTGATGCGGAGACTAAGGCAATATTTCTCTTATGTTCATTGCCATCCTCATGGGATACCTTCCGTATAGTTGTTTGTAACTCTGCACCTGGTGGAGTACTGAAATTTGATGATGCTGTGGGTAGCTTGTTGGCCGAGGAGATTAAACGGAAGTCTATGGATGGCAACAAGCAAGATGTAGCCTTAAATGTGCAAAGGGGTAGATCACTGTTTAGGGGGAAGTCCCAAGAAAGAGAGAAGTCTCGTAGCAAATCCAGGGCATGGAACATTGAGTGTTACCACTGTGGCAAGAAGGGCCATATGAAAAAGGATTGCTACAAGCTGAAAAGGGAGCAAAAGGATAAAAAAAGAATGCAAATTGGGGTGCAAATCAGAAGGAAGAGAGTCCACGGGAGGACAAAGGAAAAGTGAAGATCAAGGAGCTGATTAGTCATAGAAGTAGTGCTAGAATTAGTGCTAGCTATTCTTTTTTGTACTTGAAGCTACAAATGGCTTGGCTTCGTGCTATATGTATATACACTCCTCTTATTTTTTGTACTTGAAGCCACAGGTGGATTGGCTTTGTGCTATATGTATATACAAGCACTTTTTGGGCTATGAATTAATATACAATCCTCTTATTTTTTTGGCATTCAATTTCCTTTTGCAATGTTTTATCAATGAATGCTTTGTGATGTAAACGTTTTGGAGTTGTAATGTTTTATTCGGAATTGTAATCGTCGGCTATAGATGTGCATGGAATCGTGCAAATTAAAATGTAGTTGGTTGTAAGAATTTCATTGCACACTGTAGAAATGGGATTCCTACAACCACACAACATACACAACATTCTGTTCAACCACACAACATTCTATTCTCTTTTTTAAAATTTCTGCAGAATGTCTATTAACATGACTTTTTTTTAAAAATTTACAAAGTGTCTAATAGTGTGTCTATGGGTGCATCTCTCTATTATATAGACATACCTTTAGACGCAGATTTGTAGCGCGCTAATAGACGTGCAAATAGATGCACCCATCACTTTTTTCTTTAATTTAGAAAACGTGTTTGTACAAGCGTCTATGTATGCTGTTTTTTTTGTGAACTTGATATTCTAAAATAGTTACATACTAACACTTTTATTTGATTTCAATGTTTATTTCACCATGTTGCTACATAATGGCACAAGTTTCTTGTAGAATATGTAACTATCAGCAATCAGAATCTCGATGAGCATGATACCAAAGCCAACATTTTGACTATATTTAGTGTATAAAAATCCAAAGCCCAATTCTTACTATTAAAAAAGAAAAAGAAGAAATAGATTAAAAAGAAGAATTGGTGATACAAGCTAGTCACAGATGAGGGAATTAGGCCTTGAATGCATGTGAGGGAGGTAGCAAGCTAAGGGTGTCCACTTCCGGACCACTTCCGGGTGAGTGTGACACCCGCTTGAGTGAAAATACAAAGGTTTTGTTTCGGTCTCCAATACCTCGATCGAGGTATAAGCTCCAATGAAAATCACACACGAGCACAACCGAGCCAAGCCAATACCTCGATCGAGGTACTGCGCTTTTTCACCGGACCGAGCCTCTACCTCGATCGAGGCTTGCTGGCAAGCCAGCTATACATGCCACATCTACCTCGTTCGAGGTATCATGGCAATCCAGCACAACCTCGATCGAGGTCAGATGGCATGTCCAGCATACCTCGAGATCGAGGTATGTGCCATCCGACAGGGCAGCCAACAGGGCGGATGACATACCTCGATCGAGGTATGCTGGACACATGACTTGGCATCCCGCTTCTGCCAACATACCACGATCGAGGTATCGTGGCATGTCAAAACCTCCATCGACGTGGATGTACCGAGATGTATGGGCATGTCACAATACCTCGATCGAGGTATTGTGGCATGGCAATACCTCGATCGAGGTAGATGTACCGAGATGTATGGGCATGTCAAGAATACCTCGATCGAGGTATCGTGGCATGCCAATACCTCGATCGAGGTAGATGTGCCGAGATGTATGGGCATGTCAAGAATACCTCGATCGAGGTAGCTAAACCCTAATTTTTCTTATAAAAGGAGAGCGACCCCCCTCATTCCGCATACCTCGATCGAGCTCCTCCTCATCCACCGATTTCGGATTTGCCGGACTTCGACGGAATTGCGCGAGCGACGGAGAGCCACGAACGGACATCGACGGAGATGGACGGGGAGCCGGAGCGGGAGAGTCCAGGTAGGGTTTTGTTTTATGTAGCATTTTCTTTTTGGTAGAATTTGATTAAATTTTAGTTTATAAGAAAAATTATAAAATGCATTTTAATGTTTTTTTGAAATTTATGAATTACGAGATTTTTTATTTAAAATGTGAAAAGTAATTTTTTTTTAAAATAGAGCTTTTTTTAGTAAATAAAAAAACGTTCATATTAATAATTATAAAATATTTATAAATTTGAAATGCATTTGTAAATTTTTTTTTTAATTTTTAAATTACGACATTTATAATTTAAAATGTGAAAATTTTAAATTTAAAAAACGTTTAATGAGGCATTTTTTATTCAAAATGTGAAAATGTTCAATATTTCTGTTTTTTTTATGTAGCATTTTCTTTTTGGTAGAATTTGATTAAATTTTAGTTTATAAGAAAAATTATAAAATGCATTTTAATGTTTTTCTGAAATTTATGAATTAATAGATTTTTTATTTAAAATGTGAAAATTATTATTTTTTTAAATAGAGCTTTTTTTAGTAAATAAAAAAACGTTCATATTAATAATTATAAAATATTTATAAATTTGAAATGCATTTGTAAAATTTTTTTTAATTTTTAAATTACGACATTTATAATTTAAAATGTGAAAATTTTAAATTTAAAAAACGTTTAATGAGGCATTTTTTATTCAAAATGTGAAAATGTTCAGTATTTTCTGTTCTTTTTATGTAGCATTTTCTTTTTGGTAGAATTTAATTAAATTTTAGGTTAAAAGAAAAATAATAAAAAATTTCTAAATTTCAAATGCAATATAATATTTTTTTGAAATTTATGAATTACGACATTTTTTATTTAAAATGTGAAAATGAAATTTTTTTTTCAAAATAGAGCTTTTTTAGTAAATAAAAAAACGTTCATATTAATAATTATAAAATATTTATAAATTTGAAATGCATTTGTAATTTTTTTAAAAATTTTTGAATTACGACATTTATAATTTAAAATGTGAAAATTTTAAATTTAAAAAACGTTTAATGAGGCATTTTTTATTCAAAATGTGAAAATGTTCTATATTTCTGTTTTTTTTATGTAGCATTTTCTTTTTGGTAGAATTTAATTAAATTTTAGTTTATAAGGAAAATTATAAAAAATTTCTAAATTTATAATGCATTTTAATGTTTTTTTGAAATTTATAAATTACGACATTTTTTATTTAAAATGTGAAAATGAAATTTTTTTTTTTAAAATAGATCTATTTTTATTAAATAAAAAAACGTTCATAGGAATAATTATAAAGTATTTATAAATTTGAAATGCATTTGTAATTTTTTTTTTTATTTTTGAATTACGACATTTATAATTTAAAATGTGAAAATTTTAAATTTAAAACACGTTTAATGAGGCATTTTTTATTCAAAATGTGAAAATGTAAAAATTAGGTTTTTAAAAATCATCTTTAGGAATGGCCACTAGTTGAGGTGGATTGCCCAACCAAAATAGGAAATGAAGATACAAGACATTTTGTATAAGACTCACTCGACTTATCAAATTAATACACAAACATAAACGTACTAGTCAACTATTGGAGTTGGACATTAAAGATTGACTAGTGACATGGTTGGTGACCAAAGCTTGAAGTTGACTAGACACTTTGGGACAAGCAAGTTCTTTAGAAGGAAACTAGGTTTAAGCTTGGGTAATCATCCCTAATATATTGGGAAATTACTAATGATAAATCATCCTTTAACTATTTGGCAATTAGTAAGGATCGATTCTACTAGGAAATATGTTGAAGGCATATGTCCCCTATTAGTCAATAGATTGATTAGACTAAGCATGCATGATAAGGCTATAGCTTGGAAATGCCTAGATAGTGGCTTAGTCCAAATCTTCAATATCCCTTAAGAAGACATGAAATAGTGGCTTAGACCTTAAGAAGACATGGAATAGTTTGCACATGTCTAATTCTTCTAAGTTATGCATAGACTCTAGCATAACTGAAAAAAGAATATTACAAGATTGAGAATATTTGGATGGGTCTTCAAGAACTCGAATATTACGGTCTTTGCCTATAAACTGTTTGAGATTCTTATGCTATCACTATGGCATGCTTTAGATCTAGCACTTTGATCATGTTTGTTGTCTAGTTCCATAATTCATCTACTTCTCTTATATGTATAAGAAGAAAGAAATACGCCATAGAGAAACTGAAAGTTTAACTAGAATACCTAACATTCATTGCACATGGGACTCTAGTGGATCTATATTCATTCCACATTCATGCTAATATATGCAAGTGTTTTGATCAACTATAGACCTAAGTTCAAATAGAGCCTGTTAATGACTGAATCTCTCCTAATCATCCCTTAATGATCATAGATAATAGTATGGGCCACTATAAGGATTGGTTAGGAGCTATTTTTGAAATGCCAAACTTTGAAATGAAGTCAATATTCATTGTGTTGAGGAATATTTGTCGGGTGGATCTAGTTGAAGAGAGAAATCCATGTTGCATAACATTTGTCTGAGTTGAGCAGCCTCAAATCGACTTAAGAGAGAGAGAACTCCATAACCTTCAAGAGTCGACATTTGAAGCATCCCATTCCATGTTGTTTGCTACATGGCAGCTCGCCATGTGGCACACATACATCCCTTTTTGCACTGTAGGGAAACCTATGACTAATGTTAACAACATTTATCTTGTCTTTTACAAATGACTAAGATGTTTTCCCAAAAAGACTTTGTAACAATAATCACGTGAACCACCTCATAACCAAAATAGTATGGATGCTACATATCTCCTTTCCCTCATTGAAACTATGTCACACATGGAATGTCAACCACATGCTCAAGGAATTATATGCTAGTTTGATTGTAAGCAAGGGTGGTCTCTTTCTTGTTAGTCCAACCATAGGCAACGGTGACGCTTATTACTTGAGCTCAACCAAAATTAACATTAGTTATCATATGCAACCCTTCCCATTGCATAGGGACATCCAAGGATTTAATTTTCAAAGTTTTTGAATCCTCTTCTAGGGATCTTGTGCCCTTTGTTGTTGCTACGTATGTGGATGATCTCATTCCAAAACTATTTTTACAACTAGAAGTCGAGTGAGTCTTATACAAAATGTCTTGAACCAAGTGATGATCTATAGGAATGGCCACTAGTTGAGGTGGATTGCCCAACCAAAATAGATAATATTGAAAAGGCTTAATTATTTTCTCAAAGTTCTCGCTTTAAAAGGTCTGTAGTGTGAACCCGCTCTCTTTTTTAATGTGTAGTCCGAGAAATACTAGATGCGCCTTGCTTGTGTATCGTTCAAAGTAATGTATTAGGTATCCTTCTATCTCCTCCATATCTATTGCAAACCCAAGGCAGTAAAGCATTCAAAGAAGGTCTTATTAACCAAACCTCTCCACTATCTGTCCTTAGTATAGGGGCCATAAGTGGACAATGTGGTCCTTACACCACATGTAGAAAAGTTTCATATTGGATAAAAAGTGAAAAAAGGGAAACATATAAGGAAAAAATATTTAAGACATCTAAGTTTAAAAATGCAACAACTAGAGTGAAAAAATTCTAATCAAAATTAAGAATTATTAATAATATTGATTAATATTGAGCCACACATTTGGCCCATCTACCGGTAGGTGCATAGGATCTACCTCATCAAGGAGTACGTACAAATAGTTTTCATTACGTAAATAGATTATAAGTCATATTGAATAGAATATTATTTTCATTACCCAAATAGAATATTAATTTCCATGTGTTTTTTTTGTGCATGCGCCAGCCAGCGCACAGGTTCTAGTACCACTATTCGTATGCAGATAGGATAGAGATGCTGAGAGCTGAGATGAGGGCACTGCAGGATGCTAGGGCAACCCCTCACTTGGTTGCGAGCCTGGATTCAGTTATTGAGGCTCTGAGTCGATTGGACACAGTTGAGGACGTTGTCGATAGCTTTCAGGCACAGGCTGAGGTGGAGATCACTAGTGGTGGCTTGGAGAGCCATTCGACAATTGTTTGAGCGTGAGTCACATCACAGGGAGGCCTTGGAGGATATGTTTTGGGATGGTCACACCGAGGAGATGCGACCACGATCAGGGCTCCCCTTGCATATTTTATGGTGTAGGCACCCCATCATAGCAGCACACATTTATCCGAGATATCTCGCTGCGAATGGTGGTCGATTGCCTCACAACTGCCAGATAGCCAGGTCGTTTGCCATGCAGCTTTACGCTGAGTTTGTCCTTGGTCATCGGGTGGACTACCTTAGTACCCGTCCAGGATCAGGAGCGGGACGTGGTAGGATGGGGCATCAGGAGCGTCAGATTATAGGTGTTCGGCGTCGACGCGAGGGACCAGAGTTGCACACCATCCCTGCACCGGCATTGCGAGCGGTGGGTGGACAGATTAGGGGGGATGTTCATTCAGTGGCATCATCCTTGCAGCACATGGTCTCTGCCCTATCGAGATCTATTGCGATTCCACCTCCCCCACCTCGATCATCGATGGAGCATCCCACATCTACACCACCTCCCACATCTACGGCGCCTCAGCACGAGTTGGAGGCTCGAGACACACGGATTGCAGAGTTGGAGCCATTGTTGGCCGAGTCTAGGGACGAGGTTAGTTATTTTGATTATGTTAGTTTATTTTTTTGTAGCGTGTTTTGAACTGAAGTTTTTTGGTTAATTCTCACCATGTACGCGACATGTTTGCATTGCAGGCACATCTATTGCGTCAGGAGATGAAGTCTCGCGTACGACTGTTGCAGACAGATTTGGAGGAGCAGAGGATTCGGACACGCATAGCATACCATCGCGCAGAGCACTATATTTTGCAGTTGAGGCATATTAGTCGTGATCCATCGCGCCATAGGATCGACCCCAGCGTGGCCCTATACCCTGCTCCTCCTGTAGATGTGCCGACTAGGACACCCATAGAGGCAGCAGTCATAGCGAGGCTTCCTACTGCCACTTGTGTCCTCTGCCACGAGGAGTTTGACATCGTAGGGTGGTTTGGGGCCACATCGCACATCTCCATTGCATGACCCGCCACATGGTGGCACGTTCAGTGTGCCCTGTATGCTTTGCTGACATTGATGTGGCGACATACAGAGGACTGGGCTTCCAATACAAATGGAGTTAGACTTGTCCTTTGCATGATTTTGCTGTTATTTATTATGACTCAGTGTTTAATTTGTCTCTTATTGTTAACAATACTTGTGCTAATTGGTGATCAAAGAAAACAAGACCTAATTATTTGTCATATTCAAACCACAATCACATGTGCCTTCCAAATCACAATCGCATATGCCTTACCTTCATGACTGCTCCTTCCGTGTCGAGAAAAACATCAGTCTGTAGGGGCCCTAACCTCTGATACTTCTGAGCCACTGGCTTAGCATCAGGCTTCAGCTCTATCTTGTGTTCTATGGCAGTCACATGGCGAAGGTGGTGGTAGCTAGTTGCGAAGAGGTTAGGGAAACCTTTGAACATTTCTAGGAACTCGTTTTTCTCGCTCGGAGTGAGGTTTGGGGAGAGCATAGATTCAAGTTGTTGAGGTTTACAGTTGTCATAAAGTCGTTGCTAATTGGGTTGCCACAAAGAGACTGGTAATTGAAAAGTGCTAATTGGTGAAATAAGTTTTCTTCATGAAATAGATCTCTTTGTTGCAAGAGAGCATGTATCTCCTTCACATGATGATGTACGAGTGGATCCTTCACTTTTCATTGGCCTTTCACAGTCCACCCTAGCATATCTTTCTTCCCAGCCCTTGATCACTCCCATTTTACTTCCTCAATCATAACTTCTCTTTCACTTATCTTCTAGAGTCCTTATCCCTCTTTCAACCATCCTCAATTTCACCCTTCATTTATTCTTAGATTCCCTCTTTCCTCTCACCTCAGGCACTCCATTCCATTTTCCAATTATCCCTCCCATAGTCTGAGTTGGTAACTAGATTGGTACAAGTTTGGAAGACAATTTTAGTACATGCTATTGGGTTGGACTACCTTCGCTCTCTGGTGATGCAGATCCATTTGGTTGTCCAATTGGGACTTAAGGGATGGAAATCTACCTCTTAAGGATAGTCTAAGAAGCTACCTTAAGAGGTAGCTTCTTAGGGATGGAAATCTACCTCTTAAGGATAGTTTAAGGACAGTCCAATTGGGACTTAAGGGATGGAAATCTACCTCTTAAGGATAGTTTAAGATTAGCCAAGAAGCTAAATAATAACGGTTGTTCAAACATGGAAGCATATATGGGATCAAAGTGCAAGTGAGTGCTTGATAATGGAAGCTCTTGCTATTTCCTACCATTTATCTTCTGGTGAGCAGAGGGAGTCTTGAACAATATTAGAGACGACTAGCCACACTAGTTATATATTTAGGGATACACATGATTGCAAAGGCTTTTGCATTCGGCAATGGTAAAATTCTTTATTAAGTGTTCACTTTTAGGTTTGAAGGATTATTCAATTCCTTGGATTGTACTTATTGTTCAGAAACCCTAAATTCCTCATGCTCCTCAAGCTAGTTTGAATGTATGGATTAAAGGTAGAATGAAATGAGTTTGGAGTTCTACTCCTTCCTTTAGACTCAATGTTCATCTATGGAAGTTAGTTTTGGGCGAATTTCCTATTAGAAAATGGATGTCTTAATGCAATCCAACTGTTTCACCTTTATGTCCTCTCTGTAAAGTTAAGATTGATTTTTGAGAAACATCTTGAAAAATCATGGTGAGAGATTAGAGATAATTAAGGGAGATCTTCTGCATAAGATTTTGTGATGAGAAAGCTTTCCTTGCTATAAAGTATTATTTGGGTCTAATATCATTGAGTGCACAGATTTGCTCCCACCCCACTCGAGACATCAATGTTCTTTCTTTTTTATTACTCGAAGAGCCATCCTTGACCTGCAAAAAATAGATTTTATGCCAAGAATCATTTGCAAGAAGAAAACAAATGCAAGTGAACCACGAGGACCAAGCCTATCGAAAACTAAGCTATTTCTAATTTTCCATACATGTCAATTGCTACCATTCAAATGATTTGTAGGGGAGCCTGCTACTCTGTGTGCATTGCCTTCTTTGAGGGGAACCTGAGCACTCTCAAACTATAATTTAATCTTCACCTAAATTGGTCGAACTTTTTGACATCTCAAGAAAACATGAAAGGGAGGTTCAATACTGAAATGACAAAGCAGGCAATTGGAGATATCTCCATCCATTGGGACAATCTATCATGGTTGACTACTAGGTTGGATAGTAGGAGAATTTAGAGAATAAAGTTGACTTTTATAACTTTGTAGCCTAGATTGCACAGCTCTACCGAAGGTGCATGAGAGGCCCACTTCCTTATCATTAAAAAAACATTTATGGCTAAGGTTTTGTGCAAGTGCAAAGCCTTTCCATCCTCATTAATAGCTTCCAGTAAATGTGACGTTTGGCATGAATGCTTTAACTTGGAAAATGTTTCTTGGAGAAAGGGCTCCTTTCTAGGAACAATCATAGCATTGAACTAAAATTTGATTAGCATTTCCAAGTTCCAAAGCTGAGTCCATAGTTTTTTAAATTTGTTCTAACCATTATTTTGATTTCATATGTTAGAGGTAAAGATGAAAAATAAGTATTATATGCATCCCCAAAATATTATTGGGTGGCAAACACCAAAACCTACTAGATAACCATCACTAAACACACAAAAATATTTACACTACACTGAGGCTCTTATAAGCCACTTGGAAATCTAGCTCCTTCTGAAATTAGAGTGCTATCCTCCTTACTTGAGAAAAGCAAACCCCATTCCTAGGGCCCCTTAATAAAACTAGATTATTCCACAATGCTTTGATCACTACAACTCGGCATACTTAGCACAACTTATGAAGTGGGTCACTTAGACCTCTTCCACCCCATTTGGAGTAAAGTTGAGACCATTGTTGTGGACTCTTGGCATTCATGCAGCTCCAGAATTTATTTTTATGGGGGGACATCATTGTTGAAAGGAGCAAAAGATAACTAGATATTGTAAGAGAGAAGGGTCCCCTTGGAGGAGATGACCCCTACCCTATAAAATTTGATCAAAACTAATTTCCAAATAGCAACTAGCCAATTAGCCACCTCAAATTTAGAAATTAACCAATTAGCCACCTCAAATGTCCAAGAATTCACAGTTGTAGAAGCTATATGTGTCTATATTTTCACGTTTGCTTGGCTTTGGGGGCCTTTGCATCTACAAAGATTCTTATAATTGCATCGGCTCTTGAATGTATGGATGAAGCTGTACTTTATTTACCTTGAAACACCCCTCTCACAAATATTCTCCAAAGGGCACGCCTCCTAAGATTGCTCTCCAATTGGGCAACATCACATTATCATCATCAAACAATTGAATGCTTCGAAAGGAGTGTCCATAGAGGGGCAATGGGTAGCACGACAAAGGGACAATGTGACAATACATTCCACTTTTGTGTCTCTCAGTCACCATTTATAGCACCTCTGACTTTGAGAGTATAGTACTGGTTACACACATTGTTATTATTGTTTGTTGCTCCACTACAAGATCTAATTCCATTATGGTATTAGGGAATCAATTGGTTTATCGAGCTAATCTTGGCTCTTCTTTGTGGCATTTGTTGTGATGTGCGCAATAAATATCTTAGTGAAGCCTTCATGTGTGTGTGTGTGTGAATTGATCACGTGTGTAGATAACGGATCTTAGTCAATGATTTTAGTCCTATATGTTAAACTGTGATGATCAGCTAGTGAAATCAAGTATTGAATCTAAGTATAAAATGGTAATGAAGACTCCGTTATGGCTTTGTGTGATATGAGTGAATGATCTATGTGCATAGAAAGGATTGTTTTATGGAGTTTGCACATTTAGTTGGTGTTCAACTTAGAAGGGGAAACTTTTGGATATCCATCCCAAGAAGGGAAAACAAAAAAAGTGCCCATTTTTAAGGGGCATCCTTTTGCCAGACCTTTCTAGCAAACGTACTACCCTATTACACAAATAAATATGGGGAGAGAGAGAGAGAGAGGAAACAAGGCAATAGGGTGGGTTTATCTTTTATTTACATATGTTTTGCTAATGTGAACTATCAATTAAGTATATTGAGCATTGTGAGGATCAAACGACTCTGCATGTAACAAGAGTGTGCCTGGGCAAGTGACGAGGTACTACCACGAAATGACACATGCGGCCTTTGTGAATTGATCCTATAGCTTGCCACCTTCAAGCCTTTACCCCCCCCCCCCAAACACACATATATACATACATACATGCATGCATGCATACATACACATATGCATACCCATATGCACGCCCATGCGTGTGCACAAACATTCGCATAGACAAATATTCATATATACATATGCATACATATGTAAATAGTGTGCATGTAGTGAATGGCAAGGTGAATATCCAATGGCATGCATTGATAGGGCACTTTGATGTTGATGATTATATATAATGTTGAAGGATCAATCTAGATTACTTTTGGTAATAATTGTCTATTTTTCTCAATGTCCTTATTTTTTAAAATAAAATTGGTTATTAAATGTTATGCAATACCCTTTCTATTAAATAAGAGATCTTCAATGGTTGCAATCGATTTTGTTTACCGAAGTTGAGTGTTATATTAGTGGCATACTCCATTGTGCTAGAATGTATGGTTGTCTCTTCTTCTTCTTATTAAAAAGTTTGGCTTATGAACTTGAGCTATGTTTTTAACTATTGTATTCCACTTTCATGTCTCTTAGTAACCATTTGTAGCATCTCTGATGTAGAGAGTGTAGTATCACTCACACATATTGTCATTGCTATTTGTTGCTCCAATACAAGATCCTACTTCATTATTGTATTAGAGAATCAATTGGTGTATCAAGCTCTTGGCTCCTCTTTGTGGCATATACTATGGTTTGTGCAAATAGATATCTTAGAGAAGCTTGCATGTGTGCGTGTGTGCGTGTGTGTGCATGCATGTGTGTGTGTTGCTCTCTCTCTCTCTCTCTCTCTCTCTCTCTCCACACACACACACACACACACATACATATTTGTATGTACGTATATGTGCATATGTATGTATGTATGGATGTATATACAGATAGAGACATGGTGCAAGACAGATGGAATTGATACACTCATGTGCATGGGTGCACGTATTTCACCCATATGCATTCAAAGGTGCATATGCATATGATGCACATTCACATGCACATACATGTATATGAGTACATACATAACCATTTCAATAGCACATAAGAAAAGAGATGCATACGTTTACTCTCACTTGCCCACACATAAACATACATGCACTCATTCACAATGCACACACAAAGCCCACACATAACTCCTAAGCGCACTATCATCATACACATGTTGAACACAACAATATTGTTAGACATCTTTATTAATACTTCAATACATGAGGTTATGTGAATTCACACACAATTCTTGAAAACAAGGTTGTCCTAAAAATTGTCTTTCGTCAATTTGAGAAGTTCACTATGCCATGCTAAAAAAATAACTTTTTCACTAATTCCAACTAGACATCCTTAATCAATTTTATTCGCCATTGCGACCCAGCGGAGCGGGACTCGTTGGTTGTAAAAGCAAGAGATACGGCTAGAGTACGTCGTCGCCGTGGTAACCTTGCACAACTAGATCGGCTACGTCGTCGCCGTCGTAACCACGAAATTCTGCAACACTAGCGGCACCTTGCACAACTAGATCGACATGCCTGACACTTCTCACATCAGCTCCGTAGAACACCGATGCAAGCGCGAATAACGAATTCAGAAACACAAGGGCATAGAACGTGCTCACGCAGACGCGCAGTCATTGCCCCTCTCCTTGCAATTCGACGTCCCCAAGCGCCACGCGCACCAGCAACATCAATAGGCCAAGCAGATCTAGAACAGCATGTGCTTCGGTGAGCCCATGGATCACGCTGTGCACGTTAAGCATCAACCCCGCGGCGTCACGCTCCTCCTTGATCAGTTGCTTGAAGGTAGTCACTAGCTTGACCAAGAAAAAGCCCGTACAGAGACGCGCTGCTTCAAGGAACAGGAAGGCGGTGACGAACCAGAAATCCCTCGAGGGCAAGACGGACGTAAAAGCGGCCAAGAGGACGCAAGAGGCCCATAAAGTAGCGCAGAGGCCCCAGAAATGAGAGACTTGTTGTAGCCCCGTCTGGAAGAGAGCTAAGCGCGTCTGAAATTCGTCACGAACGGGCATGTAGCTGCTGTTTTGGGGTTCGCAGACTGGTGCTGGAGGAGGAGGGCGAGGAGGAGCAGAACCAGCTGCCCAGGATAATTTCAAAGCACCATCCATCTGGTTTTGTGAGGAAAACTGCGAGTTGTAACATATATATAGGTCTGACAAAGGAGTGTGCAAGCAGCTCCTCTGCATCTTCCTTTCGACTAATCTGCATCTTCGCTGATGCCAAGAACACAGTCATTTCTCTTTATTCACACCAGGCTGGATGTCACTAACGAGACTTGCGGTCCGTTCCTTGAATTTTCTTTTGTTTTGGTCCTTCATTCGCAGTTTGTCGGTACCTCGCTGCTTCGACTGCTGCTAAGAGGGTCTGCGACTCTGCATCTACTGTTCTGTTTATTCACTAGGCTGGATGTCACGAACGAGACTTCCCGGTCCCTTCCTTGATTTTGTTCCATGACTATGTGTTTTGGTCCTTCATTCGCAGTTTTCGACCTAGCAATTAAAGGTTTGATTCACATTCGTCTGCCAGCATTTATTCGAAAAGGGCCTTGGGCGGCACTTTTTAGAGCTTTTGGGCATGGCGAATTCACACACCCACGCACAAGTTTAGAACCGCTGAGTGCCGGTTGACAGAAAATGGCGCACACGCAATCTATTTTTCTTGGCTGCCGGTGTATCATCGGGGATGCCAAGCGGACTTCACTGCATTTTCCTTTCAGTGGCCGTCCAGAGTCATTTTCTCTTTATTCACTCCTCCTTTAACTTTCTTGCATGACTATGTGTTTTCGTCCATGACTCGCAATCTGTTGGCCAACTTCCTTGCAGGTGCTCAATCTGTTGTCCGTACTGGAATGGTTAATAAAACGGCAGTTTGTGCATGTGTGTGTCTGTGTTGTTTTGGTGTAATGGCTGCTTCATGGGATCGCCCTCGCTGCCAGCAGGACTTCGACACAAATGTAGCTGGGTTCAGAACAACAAAGAATGTATCCCTGATCATAGCTTTCTTGAAGCTTTTCTCTCGTGCGTTGGGCAGATGTGGTGCATTTTGGGGACCGGTGGTTCTGTTGGGAAATTTTGCAGCCGATCTACACATCGTAGATTTCTGTCTCGTTACTTTATACGTAGGTGGCATAGTGGGTAGAGAAGCACTGCACCGACCGGTCTCCTCTAATCCCTTGTGGAGCAGAAACAAACAGCGTGATCCGGAGCGATTGGACAGCTTCGACATGGAGGTCGTTCCCAGTTCCCTACATCGAATTATAGCTGAAGGCTTTGACTACGTTTTTTGTGTATTCGCTCTGCTGACATCCTCAATTAGGCTTACACTACCTGAGATGAAGAAATTGTGGAGTGAACAACACGTGAACCTTTCCGGTTCCCTCTTCGTCTTTTATAGTTTCGTTGTTTGCAATTCTGCGCTTGCCCTTCTATCTGATATATGCATTTCTATTGAGCGGCGCCGCCTCGATCGCTGTAGGCAATCCTTTCTCGACAAGATTCTTGACATAGCTCTGAGCGTTGTCATCATCGAGGGCTATTGCTTCGATGTCGCTGAATTTGCATTCATGAAGATCAAACAAGCATATTTCGAGAATCGGGTTGCTCACGAGCAATGGATAGATGTTCTCTATGCCATGGGTGTTAAGTGCACTCACAAATATCTAAACGGAGACGATCTTCAAAACCAAGAGGTTTCAGCACACGTGATAGGTCTGTGGGCCAACCAGGAGGGTATTGACCACAAAACAGATTTGCTAGTGTCACTGGCGACGAAGATGCGGGTGGATGGGAGGACAGCACGGGCAGCGGCGATAAGCTTCGGGCAACTGGCTAGGAGATGGAAGACGAAGAATCCAAACCCAGTGCTGTCAATAAGCACAGACAAAAACGGTACAAATGTGGTGCAACTACTGGTGAGGATGGTGAAGGATGATACAGCAGGGAGAAAGGGAGGGAGGGAGGTGTATTTGGAGACACTGAACAGGCTGATCATGACGTGCAGTGAAAGGGTTGTGGAAGCTGTGGAGGATGATGAGGAGCTGGAAGGGAAGCTGAGGAGCATAGCACAAGGTGATGCAGGTGGCGATGCTACGGAGGAGTCCAAGATACATGCAGCCTTGGCTTTACTGCTCGTAAAGAAGCTGAAGCCGGACGACATCGCTAATATTATCGATTCTCGACACGAGTGTGAGCATTCCCCTCTCACCACCCTTCTGCATGCTTTCCCTCACATAGAGGAATGCTATAGAGGAGACCTCGATCGCATCCTTTTGCCCTTTAGGCAAGTCTAGTATTTTCTCCTCTTGTTTTTCATTTTTTTCCTACTCAAGATGTCATACTTACTTAGATGGCATCTTTAGTATTTTCTAGTCTAGATAAACCCTATATGTCACATGCATTCAAGGCCTAATTCCCTCATACGTGACTAGTTTGTATCACCAATTCTTCTTTTTAATCTATTTCTTCTAATATAAGAATTGGGTTTTGGATTTTTATACGCTAAATATAGTCAAAATGTTGGCTTTGGTATCATGCTCGTCGAGCTTCTTATTGCTGATAGTTACATATTCTACAAGAAACTTGTGCCATTATGTAGCAACATGGTGAAATAAACATTGCAATCAAATAAAAGTATTAGTATATAACTGTTTTAGAATATCAAGTTCACGAAAAAAAAAGCATACATAGACGCTTGTACAAATGCGTTTTCTAAATTAAAGAAAAAAGTGATGGATGCATCTATTTGCACGTCTATTAGCGTGCTATAGATCTGCGTCCATAGGCACGTCTATATAACAGAGAGATGCACCCATAGACACGCTATTAGACACTTTGTAAATTAAAAGAAAAAAAGACATGTTAATAGACGCTCTGTAGAAATTTTAAAAAAGAAAATAGAATTTTGTGTGGTTGAACATAATGTTGTGTATGTTGTGTGGTTGTAGGAATCCCATTTCTACAATGTGCAATGAAATTCTTACAACCAACTGCATTTTAATTTGCATGATTCCATGTACATCTATAGCTGACGATTACAATTCCGAATAAAATATTACAACTCCAAAACGTTTACATCACAAAGCATTCATTGATAAAACATTGCAAAAGGAAATTGAATGCCAAAAAAATAAGAGGAGTGTATATTAATTCATAGCCCAAAAAGTGCTTGTATATACATATAGCACGAAGCCAAGCCACCTGTGGCTTGAAGTGCAAAAAATAAGAGGAGTGTATATACATATATCACGAAGCCAAGCCATTTGTGGCTTCAAGTACAAAAAAGAATAGCTAGCACTAATTCTAGCACTACTTCTACGACTAATCAGAGGCATCCTCGTCCTCATTCCCATCTTCATTGCCTTGTTTATCCTTAGTATCCTTGCCTTCTTTCTCCTTAATATCCCCACGAGCCCATAAATGAGGACAACATGTATCAATGTATGAAAAATCAAATCTTTATTTACAACATTGACATCTTTTAAGTACTTTTAAATACCTGCAAGGGCACTCCGGATATATTGCTCCTCAATAATGAACCCCTCATCACAGAAGTGCCTCCAAGTATGTCGCCTGTGATGTCCACGATGGTAGGCTCTCTCAATAGGAGTAGGGCATCTACCAACGATATTAAGTTGTAAGATGACACAATTTATAGAGGGGTTAGTACAAAGGAACAACCTCCTAATAAACCACATAAACACAATATAATTTGAGATCGATACTTACAAATTGGTCCTCGCATGATGCAATACCCCTTGCTCCAAAATGCATGTTTCTATATTGCTCCATCTGGATCCGTCCTGCCTCCACGTGTTGCAGATTGGGCTAGGGTGCACTTTCGTTGGCTTTATGGTTTTCTTCTACTTGTGCTTATGAATGGTGTGGGACTTAGACGTGCTTTGATAGACGAATCTTGACAAAATCTGACAACGACAGACTGACCGACACCAAAAGAATAAAAGTACCCAAAAACATTCTTTCTTGCATGTGACAAAGGACGAATCTGAAGAGAATAACTTTCCACAAGTACAAGAAGCATCATAGATTGAGAGAGAAGAGCCATCGACAAGAGACTTACCTTGAATAGAGGTATGAAAAGCTTCTTCTCTTTCTTCTCAAAAGCTTCTTCTCCTTCTTCTCTTGTGGCTTCCTTCTTCACCCTCTTCTCATGTATGCTTGGAGATAAATGTGTATGCTTGGAGATGAGGTTAAGCTCCTTGGAGATGAGTTCCTCTTGGAGATGGGTGTGGGTGTTGAAAGGAAAGCAAGCACGACAGAGTGAAAAAATGAATGAAATATAGGTTTAAAAACCACTTAGCATATCTACACTGTGTATTAGATGTGCCTTATATAGATGCGTTTCACAGTATAGACTAATAGACGTGTTACACAGTTTTGGGATTACATTTGCAAGCACTAACACTTTTTTTGAGTTATTATTTGTAGGATGTCTTCATCTTCAACAAGTACATCCAGTGAGGATGAATCCCTTTGGATCCACCATCAAGAAATGTGGTTGGAGCAAAAAATCAAATGTATGTGTGATCGATGTCCAAGAAACATGTATCTTGCACGTAGAATTACACTCAGTCACATCTCAAAGTACGGAGAATGGGATGCGATCGTATCCATGGTAAGCATTAAAGCATTGAGTTGATTGAGATACCTATGGGTGTTTAAGTGTTTGATATATGATCCTTTTCTAATTTGATATAGGATGCAGTGCCACACCCACATATGTTGCCCTATGCTCGTCTCGTGAGGAGGCGAAGCGTCAACGATATGAGGTGGGATCTTCATGAAGGACCATTATGGATGCATGGAGTGATGGTGATAGTAGCCCTCCACTATTACCTCATGAGTCCGTGGAGGAGGATGAGTTTGATGATATGGTGTGAGATTTATTTGCCCATCAGCCCTCAGGTAGGGATGATAGCATGGAGTAGGACAATCTTTTTACTGCAGCATCGACACTTGTATTTGAGGGGTGCAAATTCTCTGTTCTACATGCCTCCCTTGAGTTACTAAACTTTCATACCATTTATGGATGGAGAAATGCAAGTTTGAATGCATTACTCAAGCCTTACTCAAATAAGCTTTCTATCTTGCAAACACTGTGAATTATACCAATGGATCAATTGATGGAATACTTTTTCTCATTCATGGTATTCACATGCAGGCTATTGTCTAAAATGCTTCCAAGGGAGAATAAATTACCGACCTCAAGAGATATGGTAAGGCAGCATGTGACATCTCTTGGAGGGTTGGATTACAAGCACATCCATGCGTGTGCCAATGATTGCATCTTGTTTCATGGTCCACATAAGGAGGCTTGAGAGTGTCCTACTTGTGGCGAGGCAAGATATAGAGTAGATCTCAAAACTTTAGATGTGCCTCATAAGGTCCTGCGACATTTTCCCTTTCCTCGGAGGGGTCACTATGTATAAGCCCTCTATATCATGTGCATTCAAGGCGTATTTCTAAAATCCCTTATCTGTAAAATTTTCATTAATAAAATGTACCCCTTTTCTATACAAATCTGTAAATTTTTTCCAAAACGATTTTAAATAGTACCTTATGTAGATTTATTTCTGTAACTTTTAGAAATATAAAATATCCTTCTATTGAACTCACGTGATAGGGTTACGTATGATGAGTAACCCCCCTTGAGCATTTTCCCATAATCCCTCGCATCCAACATATGTTCAAGTGCAAATCCATTGTAGAGCTCATGTCATGGCATTCCTCCCATTGATCAATGGATGGCAAGTGGAGATCTCCCGTAGACACTCTTGCGTGGAAGCATATTGAAGACACGTGGCCAAGCTTCAAGGAAGAACCTAGGAACTTGAGACTTGGATTGGGTGTGGACGGTCTGAATCCATTTGGCCTCAAAAGCACCTCTTATAGTGAATGGCTAGTGATATGGTGAATTATAATCGTCCACACTCTATGGAGATTAAGAAAAGACATGTTATGTTATCCCTTCTAATTTCAGGGAAACATAAAGTCAAAAACGTGGATGTTTATCTAGAGACTTTGATTGAGAAGCTGGAGATACTTTGGAGAGTTATCAAGGTGCATGATGTGAGCAAGCCTCCCTCATCATGAGACTTCACATGTAAGGTAGTTTTGATGTGGACAATGCATGACTTCCCAGGCTATGGCGAGTGTTTAGGTAAGAAATATGGAACTTTTAATTATGAGTAGGCAAGTGATGTGGCACCCTAAACCCACCTTGCTTACACAATTGCATCTATTGTTTAGGTCTCACTACATCGGGTTACCATGCATGTCCTATTTATGGTCCTTCCCTAGTTGCTTCACAGCTAGACAATTAAATAAGGTCATCTATGAGAATCACCATCGATTTCTCCCACTTAATCATCATAGATATTTCACCCCTTGGAATGAAGCCCCCCCACAGACACTCACTACAAGAGATTGGATGAAAATTTGGAACCTTTCCACGAATCCTCCTCCACGTGGCATGAGCCGGTAAGGGTTTGTAACTATTGTGTGCTATATTGAATGGAAATAAAGATTGCACGCTAACACCATCTTTTGTTTTGATATTCCATCTTTTATCAGCTACCATATTGGTTTCACCTCAAGATCAATCACCTGCTTGATCCCATTCATATCTTCAAGAATGCAACATCTACCATTTGAATTTATTTGAATGGGACACGAGATTCCTTGAGCATAAGGAAGGATCTATACACCACAGGGAGGATGCATGAAGCTTGGCCACAAGAGAGGCCAGATGGATGTGCCTTTTTACCCCATGCACCATGGAAGTTATGAAAGCTAGAGATGGTGGTGATGAAGCAATCTATCACTACAATTCGTACTCCCACTAGATGCATGAGGTGTTTGAAGGGGGCCTTTACAAATGCATGAGATGTTTGAAGGGGGCCTTCACAAAGACCAAGAAAAGAGGTGTAGAGCAATCATACGGCTTGAAATCCCATGATTGGCACAAGATGCTCCAAGTAAGTATGACTTGGCATAATCTCTTTCTCCTTCCAAATTTGTGAGTGTAGAAGCAACTAATCAACCATTGCTCATGTGTTTAGTTCCTACTAGCATTTCTCATAGTGCATCAAAGGACACGAAGGATTGTATTTACAAGATGGGCAAGCTTGTGAGGTACTTCACACTATACAAAATGTGAAGCGTATCAATGCACGATGTAAGGTATTCATATTGCTAATATGATGTACTTTTTTCTTTCTAAGTATGTGAGCTCAAAGGAAATAGATCCCACCACACTTGAGGATGCTTGAGTTATGTCACTGGAGATGGTTTGTTTAGTGGAGGAGACCTTTCCATATTCTATTCTCATAAGCCAACTACATCTCATAGTGCATTTGGTGGATGAGATTCCTATATGTGCCACTTTACATGCATAATGGTTGTTCTTCCTCGAGCGCTTCATGAAGACCTTGAAGGGTTTTGTGAGGCAAAATGCAAGGCCCAAAGGTAGCATGGCCAAGGATTGGTTGGTACAAGAGTCACTTATATATATTTCTGAGTTTCTGGTTGATGTGGATAGCTCTCTCCCACACTATGGAGAGATGAAGAAGACCTAAGGGTGATCTCTATTGTTCCTCAAGGAAAAGGACAAAGCAAAGAAATGGACAGGGAGTTGCTTAATAATCTAAACGTCTATTGCATGCTTAATAGTGATGCGATGAAAAGATGGGTGACAAGATATAAGGATGCAAAGGCAAGAAGACAAGGAGAAAGGCCCCTCTTTCGTACACACCATCGATCTCATGTGCCATACCCAAAGGATATTCATGTCGATTGGCTATTTGACAAAATGGAGAGAGCAGAGAGAGACGAGGGGATGGATATCACAATGGAAGTATGCTAGAGGATGCATGCAAAAGGTCAGTATATAGAATGTTATGCATAAGTTAAGACTTTTCAACAATTTAGATTGCTTATTCAACTGATTTTGTCTTGGTGTAGTGTACCATGTTCAATGCTATATGGTGTGAGGGCAAGCATTTTTGGACACAACGGATTGATGATAAGAGAAACAAACAAGATTGCTGCATCATTGCAAGCTTTAAGGGAGCCAATGGAGCCATGGATGATTATTGTGGCATAATCCAAGATATTATTAAGCTTGAATTTCTGCGCTTCTTTATGTATGTTTTGGATGTCAAGTGGTTTAAGGACATGGTGGAAAGAGGCCCTAATGCAACAATCAAACACCATGCAAGTGGATTTGTAACTATTGACTCCACAAAGTTTTGGCAAAGTAAAAAGGACCCACTAGTACTACCGCAACAATGTGAACAGGTATTGTACACATATATAAAAATACTCATTTATATTTGATACCTTTAATGCAAGGAAACTAACATAAATGTATTTGTGTTTGAATAGGTTGTCTATCAGCCAATGGTGGATAATAGCAGGTGGTGGCACGTCATCCTTTTTACACCATGTTCCAAAGTGACGTATAGTACATTTACTACATATTATCATGTGTGACACATGCATAGCATTGATATTTTTTTAAAATTATGTGCTTTGGTAATCATCACGAAAAGGTACAGGCCGTTTCAGTGATGGAAATACCGACCTTTTTTATGCTAAAAAGTTTTTCTTAATGGGCACAAAGGTCGTTATTTACGTTGCTATTAGTTAACGTAAAAAAACATGCATCATTATATAAGCATGGGTATATAATGATGCTGGTAAAGATCAATATATACAAACATTGGTAAAGCATCGGTATATACTGACCCTTAACAGAACAAAACAAAAAAATTTTGGGGCAAAAGAGGGCTTGTTGTGGCCCTACTCTACCCCATGAATGTTTTTTTTTTGCATTACAAAAGATTGTTTACAAGCACACACATGAGATAAAACTCTCAAATCTTGTTTGTTACAAAATTTCCCTCGTGAAAAGGGTGATACAAAATTGCTTAGATGAGCCCATAGACAAAAGCATATACATGCCGAAGTATATACAAACTACTACGATGTTGTCTCTGTGCCAACATGGACTTAGGTGGAACACAATGTGTGTGTAGAGTAGCAACAAAGCTCCACTTGTACTTGCATAAGGCTAGAAATAATCCCTCTTAGAAATCCAACCTGCATGTTCTACTTGTGAGTTCTACATACGATTGCTACATGCAACTCCTACATACAGGTTCTACATGCGAGTTCTACATGCAACTCCTACATGCAACTTCTACATGCGAGTTCTACATGCAACTCCTACATACGAGTTCTACATGCAACTCCCACATACGAGTTCTACATGTCCTACGTGTGAGTTCCACATGCAAGTTTTACATGCAACTCCTATATGCAACTCCTACATGCGAGTTCTACATGCAAGTTCTACATGTAGAGAGAGAATGTGTTACAATTCCTACATGTAGAGAGAGAAGCTCTCCAACTTGTATAAATACCCCATAATGGAATGAAGCCTAGACTCTTTAGGGCATTGTGTTGAGTTCTACTTTGGTATTCCAAGCAATTGTCTCAAGTGTCCATGCTTCCTTGCACTCCATGTCCAAAAGCATGTCCTAACCTTGCAACTCCTCCTCCCCTCTCCTCCACCCTTACAACCCATCCTCTCCCTCTCCTCGTCTGTCCTCCTCCTCCCTTCTCCTCCTCCCTCTTCCTCCTCCTCCTCCCTCCTCCTCCCTTTTCCTCCTCCTCCCTTCTCCTCCCTTCTCCTCCTCCCTCATCCTCCTCCTCCTCCTCCTCCCTCTTCCTTTCCCCATGCACTTACACCTTCTTCCTCTCCCACTCCTATGCTCCCCTGAACCCTTAGTTCCTTAACCCTTAAATCTCCATGATCTACGAGGCAGACGAGTTCTCCACCATGTACTCTGCCCTGAACCTTGGAACCTCTTCTAAACTTTGGAACCTCTCTCTAAATCTTGTATTCTCCTTCTAACCCTGGAACCTCTTCTAAGCTCTGGAACCTCTCTCTAAACCTTGGATCCTCCTTCTAACCCAGGAACCTCTTCTAAACTCTAGAACCTCCTTCTACACCTTGGAACTCCTTCTCACCTTGGAACCTCCTTCTGAACTTTGAAACCTCCTTCTAGCCCTTCAACTCCTCCTAAAACCTGCAACCCCAATGAAGGCAAAAGCCTTCATTACGTCAACCATGATGATAGACATTCCTTTTACACATGCATGCACTATGTTTGCTTACCACACTTGAGCCTATGTCTCTCACCGAAACATGACTCGAGGTCCTAAGCTACACATGTACTACAATTGGCAACCCCAATATATCTGTAGGTGACAAAAGGCCTCGAAACCCTGCTCTTCCTTTGGAAGCCGTAGGAAAGAGCCAACATTTGGCACCACTGTTGGGGAGACTAGCATCTCAAGTAACGAGTAAACATACGCACGTATGTGTAAAAACAAACTACTTTGAACATAACACTCAAGGGCAAGGAGAGTAAATTTTTTTTCCATTTCTAGCCAAACATATCAACCCCAAGCATCAACCTTGGGTTACTAACTTAAGGATATTTCTTTATTTCTTAAAAAAAAGCCACTTGATAAACAATCAAGCTAGGTAGTGGACACGAATGCGTAGAGCTTGCAATTTCGATCATGTCACCTTTTTGTAGAAGAGCAAACCGAGATATCCATAAAAAGTTAGGGCTCAGGAAGAGCTTAGGGTTTAACCCTAAAGCTAAACCCATTTCCTATAAAAACCCACTCCATCCCCTCATTCTTCATCTTTCACATCTTGCCTCCATCCTCTTCCCCGTTCCGAGCCCTACGCAAGACACTCCTCCCTCTCCATCGACCACCACCCTACTCCCATCCTCACATGATAGGTTACTTTGAGCCCATCTCGCAGCGATAACCTAGCCATCCACCCACCGTCCATTGGTCCTTAACAATCCCATTATATCGAGAAATACTTGGAGAGCGTTCAGGTGACCACCTCTTCCTCCCTTTGGATTTTCGTCAAAGTTTTGCATCCGTCAAGTTTTTTTTTTCTTTCTTTTTTCTTCTCCCCCTCCTCCATCTCCACAACCCCCCCTCCTCCATCTCCACCACCACCTCCCACCACACGAACCCCCTTCCACCACCACCACCCCCCCCTCCACCACCTCCTCATACCCCTCCCCCCTCCCCCCCTCCCATTTCCACCACCCCTTTTCCCACCCCCTTACCTCCACCCCTCCCCCTCCACCACCTCTTTCTTCCCTCCCCCTTCCCCCCCTCCATCTTCATCACCCCGTCCCCCGTCCCCCGTCCCCCCTTCCCCCCTCCCATTTCCACCACCTCTTTTCTCACCCCCTTCCCTCCACCCCTTCCCCTCCACCACAACCCCCTTCCCCCCTCTTCACCACCCCCTCCCCCCTCCCCCCTCCATCTCCACCACCACCCCCTACCCCCACCCCCCTCCCCCCCTCCCATTTCCACAAACCCTTTTCTCACCCCCTTCCCTCCACCCCTCCCCCTCCACCACAACCCCCTACCCCCTCCCCCCCTCTTCACCACCATTTCCCCCCTGTCGAGATATCGAGCTCCCCTTGTGATATGCCAGGGAGACCGTTGTGCATTTATGTCACCGACTTGTTAGCTGTAGATGCGGTTGGTACACCGCCCATGAATAATAGCTGGATGACAGCTATCTTTATGTACTTTAGTTAGTGGCTCAGTTAGTATGCCACCTTAGTTATCTGAGTTTGGTTTGAGACCCACATATAGGGTTCACCTATTCTTTTGTACAAAGAGTTCTTTTGGCTTTCACAACTAAGAAGAGGAAAACTATTTTCAGCCTCCACCTTTGTGTATTCCCGCATTGTGTATGTGAGAAAGCTGCAAGTGAGACTCCTTCCTTCTCTCCCACTCTCTTCACATGGTATCATTAGGGTGGTCCCAAAACAAATAGAGGTTAAGCCTGACATCCCAATCAGCATAATTGGGGTGGACCATCAAAGTCTAGGTCCGACAAGTGTAATATCACAACCTGTAAATGTAATTACACACCAACAGAAAGAGGCCACCAAGGACCCTAACATTCCAATCCAACCAAAGCGACTTCTTAAAAGGAAAGCACAAGTACCTCCTATTGGAAAGGTCACCTCCCCATCTGTAAGCCCCCAAATGAGGAGAGCATGGGGGAGGGAGACCTAGGGCAGGATTTGCCCAAAGAGAGATTACTTGGATGTGTGGATCTGGGACAGCAGATCTGGAGCATTCATGGTTGGTGGGGTATCCCAAGGATGAAAGGATGCATGAGGAGTAGCTCATGTGCAGGAAGATGGCGGGGACACAATGTCTTGGATCAGGCTTGGCATGAGGCACTCAGTGGACTACAGCAGGACCCTATGAAAGGCGCGTTGACATCAACATGTGTACGGAGTAGGATACAAAGCTGTACGGATCTGTACGGGCTATTGCAGGGTAGTGTACAGAAGAGGTACGGCTAGGACAAGGCGTCGACAAAGGG
Organism: Dipteris shenzhenensis; assembly: GCF_047967505.1. NCBI lineage: Eukaryota > Viridiplantae > Streptophyta > Polypodiopsida > Gleicheniales > Dipteridaceae > Dipteris > Dipteris shenzhenensis. The sequence goes on along the minus strand of NC_141623.1, from coordinate 35,240,095 downwards.
TTGCAGCAAGGCGGAGTATAGTGGGGGTCTATGGGCAAGTCTATGGCTTGCAAGCAGGGCTGACAGGTGGCAAGACAGCAGCAAAGGAGCTGGACTCTGCATGGAACAAAGGGCCAGCAAAGGGCCAGCAAAGGGCCCTTATATAGGGCTAGTTGGGCTGATCTAACCAGGTTGGTTGGGCCAGCCAACCTAGTCTGTCGAGTCGACCCAGTCAAGGCAGACTGATCGGTATTTTTGCTAGGCCTTAGGGCCTATAAAAGGAGAGGCTTGTGGCCTCATTTCATATCCAGCATCTAGTAGTTCCAGGGCAGAAAGGAGCAGAAAGAAGCCTACTCTATGGGCCTATCTATAGGAGGTGAGAGAGTGCAACAAGGGCTGCAGACTTAGCCAGGAGGGGCTGGACCTTGGCTGTCTTCTACGACAATAAGATGCTGAGATTGTCATCACTTGCAGCAGCAAGAATGAGCAAATTGGAGCAGCCAAGGAACCCTCTCTTGGGCCTATATATCAGGAGGTGAAGAAGGTGGCAAGGAGATGTAGACTAAGAGCTAGGAGAGTTGCCCACCTATGCTTGTGCAGAGACAGCAAGGTGGAAGGGATCTGGATGGAAAGTCTACAAAAGCTTGAGGTGGAACATGCGGGCTCGAGTCTAGAGATAGCGAGCAGATAGGAGAAGGACCTAAGATCAGAGGACCACATCATTGGTGGGACTCTAGATCTGTCTCTTTTGTATTGTGTCCATTGTTGTGGACGAAAATATATATTTTGTTGGTTTCTCTATCTGGTTGGTTCATTGTGTATTGATGAGTCTACACACCTATTGTATGCACATAAGTAAAGAAGTTTGTGATTCCACACCCACACCACTCACTGTGTGAGCTCCTCGGAATTAATTTAAGTCTTCCACTGCATGTCCCTTTGTTGGGTCATTTCTAACATGGTATCAGAGCCCAAGTAGGAGGCTCATAGGCGTGGGAGCCTGAAGGCAGGGACCTTGTGACTCAGGTTCAGTCAGGTGCATTTAAAGTTCGTAGTCCAGGTGATCTAGAGATGTACTTTTGTCGCTGACCTTGCCAAAGGAAGGACGGGTTGAAACAGACCCTCGGAGCATGGTTCCTAGAAGACTCTAGGTTGTTCACTCATTATGAGGGGGACAACTAGAAGATCGTGATGGCTGGATTGCTCGAGTTCAGAGGCAGGAACATGACGGAAGGGGGTGGTGCTAGGAGGTGCTACCAAAGATGGACCTGTGTACCAGGATGGTGTGCGAAAGCGGAACCGGACCTGCTGGAGCAGGAGCCACTAGATGAAAAGCCAGGAAAAGATTTCGACACCGAAAGGTTCCACAGGACTATGACCAGGGAGTTACTGGAGCATCTTCATCGACGTGTTGGAATTAGGCTTGGATGTGTCGGTGAGAGGGGGTGTTGGAAAGGTCACCTCCCCATCTGTAAGCCCCCAAATGAGGAGAGCATGGGGGAGGGAGACCTAGGGTAGGATGTGCCCAAAGGGAGATTACCTGGATGTGTGGATCTGGGACAGATCTGGAGCATTCATGGTTGGTGGGGTATCCCAAGGATGAAAGGGTGCATTAGGAGCAGCTCATGTGCATGAAGATGGCGGGGACACAATGTCTTGGATCAGGCCTGGCATGAGGCACTCAGTGGACAATAGTAGGACCCTATGAAAGGCACGCTAATATTTGCATGTGTACAGAGTAGGGTACAAAGCTGTATGGATCTGTACGGGCTGCTATAGGGCAGTGTACGGAAGAGATACGGCTAGGACAAGGCACCGGAAAATGGCTACAGCAAGGCGCAGTATAGTGGGGGTCTATGGGCAGGTCTATGGCTTGTAAGCAGGGCTGACAGGTGGCAGGACAGCAGCAAAGGAGTTGGACCCTAAATGGAACAAAGGGCCAGCAAAGGGCCCTTATATAGGGTTGGTTGGGCTGAGCCAACCAGGTCGGTTGGGCCAGCCAACCTAGTCTATCCAGTCGACCCAGTCAGGGCAGACTAGTCAGTATTTTTGCCAGGCCTTAGGGCCTATAAAAGGAGAGGCTTGTGGCCTCATTTCATATCCAGCATCTGGTAGTTCCACGGTAGAAAGGAGCAGCAGGAAGCCTACTCTCTGGTCCTATCTATAGGAGGTGAGAGACTGCAACAAGGGCTATAGACTTAGCCAGGAAGGGCTGGACCTTGGTTGTCTTCTAGGGCAGCAAGGTGCTGAGATCATCATCACTTGCAGCAGTAGGAACCAGTAGGTTGGAGTAGCCAAGGAACCCTCTCTTGGGCCTATATATCAGGAGGTGAAGAAGATGACAAGGAGCTGCAGACTGAGAGCTAGGAGAGCTACCCGCCTAGGCTGGTGCAAAGACAGCAAGGTGGAACAGATCTGGACAGAAAGTCTACAGAAGTTCGAGGTGGAGCACGTGGGCTCGAGTCTAGAGATAGCCAGCAAATAGGAGAAGGACCTTATGGTAAGATCAGACGACCACATCATTGGTGGGACTTTGGATCTATCTCTTTTGTATTGTGTCCATAGTTGTGGATGGAAATATATATTTGGGTGGTTTCTCTATCTGGTTGGTTCATTGTCTATTGATGAGTCTGCACACCTATTGTATGCACATAAGTAAAGAATTTTGTGATTCCACACCCACACCGCACACTGTGTGAGCTCCTGGGCATTACTATAAGTCTTCCACTGCATGTACCCTCTGTTGGGTCATTTCTAACACCTACACCTCCGCCAAGCAATGAGCAGCCGAGCTCATCCACATCCCCAAATGCAAAGGTGGAGAAGGCTCGTTTTCAGGCACTTCAACAATGGGTACCAAAGAAACAAGCTCAATTTGAGGATGAGAAACAAGCTCAAGACCCAATCCATGACTTGGCCCCAAAAAGTATTGATATTGTACTCGAGCCTCTCTTCCAACAATAGACTCCACAACATAATATACTACCACGTCAACTTGAAGGAGCCGCACTTTCTAGCATCTTGAGTTGCCCTATGTCAATTCCCATCGGAATCCTCCTATGGAATTGTCCCAATTTCTGGGAGAGTTTCAAAGGATGGATTGAACTCGCCAATCCCCCTCCACCTATGAATGACGTCGAAGATATCCCTGTGCGGATGGGTGAGAGAGATGACATACACAACATTACTATGCCTTTGATCCACAAGGCATATAATGAGTCCAAGCCATAGTGGATGGTGGAGCAGGTGTAAATGTCCTATCAAAGGAGCTCTATGAAGAATAGGCTCTCCCACCAATGCAAAAGGGTAATTTTAACATACGCCTTGCCAATGATTCATGGGCTAAACCCTTGGGAATAGTGAATGGTGTGTCCACAAGGTCGCAGGAGTCCACTTTTCCCTTCAATTCACAATCTTAAATCTTCCCAAAAAATCCTATCAAATCTTATTGGGACATCCTTGGTTACGGGAAGCATCAGTCCTCCATGACTAGGGAACTGATAGACTGACAATCCAGAATCGTGACACCGTAGTCAAGGTGAATGTGGGGACAAGAGCTATTAAACCAATTGTGCCTAGAGCACTGGATGACACATCTTTAATAACAATCTCAAGCAAATCAGCTCCCTTGCAACAACATGCCATAGTAGGTGACTCACAAAGCAATGTCAATCACCGGATACAAACATTGGCAACCATCGACAACTACCATTCATTAGACCACATCTTCTCACAAATAGATGCTAACTGACTATAGGTAGATCCTCCACTCCCACATGAAGAACCAATCGATCTAGAGATGCCATTCTTTATGGCTGATATGGAGTGGGATAATGAACCTGAAGAAGGTACCCATACCAATGATGACTCGGATTTTCATTGGGACCTTGAAACAGAGGCTTAGAATGTTGAAATTGAAGATCAAATCTTTGATAATGACTTAGCCATTTTGCATGCCCTAATGGCAGTCGAGCTCCCAAAAGTTGAACCTCCAAAGTTGAATAACTGCAGAAGATCCCACAAGAAAGCTGGAGGAGGAAATTGCAGAAAAGCCAAGGTCAAGCACTTCAATGAATTTGAACAAGTCCAAACAAGGATCATCGAATTGTACCTTGCAAAGACAGCTCCCTCAAAATTAGAACCACTACCTCTTGAATGGCCCCTTGAGGGACTGGAAGGAGTATGCGCAGCAAATGAACCCTTACTTGGAAACACCTTACCAGTGGAAAAGTTACCCTACAGTTCCCAATGTAAGAAGTTTTGGAAATATAAGCCACATGTACGGATGAAGCTCGATTAATAGACTTCAGAAAAAGAAAGTCAAGAAGAGCCTAACAAATTAGTAAATGCAACTATGCCACATAGTACACATGACACATGTCAGGCTAGTTCAATAGCATCAAAGGCCGATCTTGGAGAAGTGCCAGAATACTTCAAGAATTACACAAGTGGTAATGCACCAATAGAAATCCCAAGACCACTAAGAGAATTGGAGGTTCGAGAAACCGATAGCATTGGAGAAACTCCAATCTATGAGGGACCAGCAAATACTCACACAATAAACCTCGCCCTTGAAGGGGAGGAAGAAGAAATGGTTTTCATTGGGAAACAAATTCGACAAGAAAATGAAACCAAACTCAAAGCACTCCTAATGGAATACAGTGACTGCCTAGCATGGTCATACAAAGAGATGAAAGGAATTTGACCAGAAGTGGTAGTACACATGATACCTATAAGGGAAGGTGCTCACCCTAAGGTATGTGGACCTTATCACACAAATCCTAAATATGGCACCATGGTTTATGACGAGCTGGGAAAACTCCTAGATGCCGGATTGATCTATGAGATAGAGCACATTGATTAGGTTTCACCCATCATCATTGTGCCTAAACGCAACAAGAAGCTCAGAATATGCATAAACTTAAAAAATGTGAATGTTGCCACAATTAAAGATCACTATCCCCTACTTTTAACAGAACCAGTGTTGGAAAAGGTGGGAGGCTTCAAAATATATAGCTTCTTGGATGGCTTCAGTGGCTATAACCAAGTGCAAATTGCTCCTAAAGACCAATCAAAAACAACATTTGCTACAAAATGGGGTATTTTGCCATATACACTACTACACACAAATCCTATTGCGACGTTTACGTACTGACGTTTAGCACCCGCTTAGCATTAATCGTCGATATGAAAAGTGGGTTCCGTAAAGCATCGCTATATAGCGACTCTTGCTAAAAGTCACTATATAGCGACTATTATAAAGGTTGCTATATAGCGACTTTTAAGTGTCGCTATATAGCGACACTGATATACTATTTTATAGCGACGCTTTCCACAGAGGTTTTTTTTTCCATATAGGCCTTAAAAGTTGGTTTTTCCCAATGACAAATTTTTTTAAATTTTCATACATGTTTGATCTCATAGAGAATTAATAAAAGAGAGCATGTACATCAAGCCTTTGAAGCTCATATATTCATGTCCAAGTTTGAGATGAGAAAAGTCAATTAAGAGCATTTACATCAACTGTTTCATCTTGAGCGAAGTCTAAGGCACCAAACAAGTCTATCTCCAACTCTATACTGAGTTGATCTCCTATATCATCATCGTACTCTAGCATCGTACGTTCACCTAAAAGTATTTGATCATCTTCTTCAATAAAGTGTGGTGAATCTTGATGATCGTTGTCTTCTTTTTCAATATCGTGATCTCCATCTTCCTCCCGTGCGATGTCATTATGCGCATCTTCCTCTTGGCTCATATGGTGATCTACATCTTCTTAGCTAGATTCATCAATTGGATCCGGCATTGATAGTGGCATCTCCATATCCACATCTCGATCTTAAAAAATTTGCTTACTTCGTGGTGCAACTTGGATCACGTACCAACATATTGGATCAGAATGATCCGGATTAAAAACCACCTATATTGAAGATGGGTGCCAAATGTCGTCAATTATATATATGAAATTATGCTCAAGTACATGTATCAATGGATCTTTAAAAACGAAAGCTTCGATTAATTAAATCATTAGTATGCACCTGCTCACACAGTGCCCGGGAAGAAAAAAGTATCACTTTCATCGGTCCAATGTTTGGTGGAGTCTATTGCAAAGAGACCGCTTCTATCTTTTCTCACTGTTGCATGGGGACCGTTGTAAATAGTTCTAAACCATTTTACATCAAGAATGAAAATACTAAATCGTCTGAAATCAACTTCATAGATGTCGCGTATCGTTCCACAATAATCCAACTGTGAGGAGAGAAGATTGGTATCCGAAGCACTTGCTCAGCTATCTTGTGTGAAGTTAGCCATGACTCCACAATCATAAGTGACTCTCTTTGAATCGATGCGTTCCATGTGAAAATGTCGTCCATATGACCATAATGCACTGTACTTTTTGTACTATAAAAGAGCATCATTAAAACAATGAAGATGCATCTATTTTATAGCATATATTGCCACAAATAATTACTTAATTACATCAAGAGGTAAGAAACTTACATGCACCATACATCCATATGATAACTCTCGCTCGCGCTCGTTTATTGTCTCTCCATCATGTTCGGCTTTACGTAGAGCCAGCTGTAACCAATCAAGTGACATGTGAGTAGGGAGAAGAGCCAGATCCCGTGGATATGGTTGTGATCACCTGTACATTACTCTGAATCTTGTCCTTGCATTTATTCTTTCTGCTTTGGCCACTTCATATCTCTCAATCCACTTCTGCATCTCAGGGCTATTGAGGATACAAAACTTATTGAATTTCTCCATTGGCTCTTCGCTCATCTTTCTTTCAATCGCTTTTCCTTGACGAACCTCGCCAACGATGTGATCATCATCCTTGTTATGCCAAGCTTGCGGCATACCGGGATCTGTGGATGCAAGAAACTCTGTGATATATACTAATGACTCTTGCACAAGCCATCCCTCTGCCATGCTTGCTTCTGGTCTTGCTCTTTGTCGTACAAATCCCTTTAAAGTTTTCATAAACCGCTCGAGAAAAAACATCCATCGACTATGAACAGTACCAGGCTATAGCCACCTCATCAACTATGTGCACAAGCAAGTGGACCTGAGTTGTCATAATGCTCGAGGGAAAGTGCTTCTCAAGCAAGCATACAGCTATGATGGATTCCACCCTAGCCTTCTCGATGCTCGATATGGAGATCTCTTTTTGAGATATCCACCTATTTCACATGTCCATGCATATGTAAGATATTTGAGATATCCACCTATTTCACATGTCCATGAAGAAAATACATAATGCGATTTGATAGTAAGCATACCTCACAATACCACAGATCTTGAATATAGCATTTCTAACATCTTCTTGTAAGCACACTTTTATTGTAATTGGGAGGATGAACTATCAAAGCAATAATGAAGTCATGTCAACAATATAACATAATAATAATTACGCTAACGCATCACTATTATCGGTACACTGATTCTACTTAGAATACCTGTAAGACCTTGTGCCAATCATGGGACTTGAGTCCACTAAGCTTATTGTCCTTTGAAAATGCTCCTTTCAAGCAACGCATGTACCCTGTTGGTGTTTGAAAAGAGGCAATGTCTGCCTTGACCGCTGCCTCCTCCCTCGTAGAGAGGATCCATGTTGCTTTCAGGAGGACAACTTTTCCCGAAGCATGCACTTGGGGCCACAAACGAGACATCCTATTCATAGCACGCAAGTCTTCTCGCACTCCTCTTGAGTCCTTGGAACCAACCAAGTGTGCCCAAATAGTAGCCCCCACATTCTTGAAGATATGCATGGGATCCAAGAGATGATTGATTTGTAACTGACCCCAATAAGGAAGCTCGTGAAAGATCGATAGCCTCTTCATAACAGGAGGAGGTTCCTTCCATTCGCCCTCCAAGCTTGAATCCAATCACTTGCCTTCAAATATGATGGTGGTGGATCAAGCTGACCTCCACGTGCGAGATGGTCAAGTAGAAGGTATCGAGCATGACCTTCATAAACATTTTTCCTCATATGTTTGGAGTAGCGTGCAAGCGATTTCAGAGCTGGTCCACAAACAGGACAAGCATGGTACCCACTTGTAACAAGTCCTGCACGCGTGCATGAATGTGTTAGTATAAGACATGCATGCAAAAGAGAGTCACATGTCCATGTAAGATATTTTCATAATCAGTCTACAGACTAATCAGCTTAAATTGAAGAAAATACATTCAATGCGATTTGATAGTAAGCATACCTCACAATACCACAGATCTTGAATATAGCATTTCTAACATCTTCTTGTAAGCACCCTTAACGCATCATGATTATCGGTACACTAATTCTACTTAGAATACCTGTAAGACCTTGTGCCAATCGTGGGACTTGAGCCCACTAAGCTTATTGTCCTTTGAAAATGCTCCTTTCAAGCAACGCATGTACCCTGTCGGTGTTTGAAAAGAGGCAATGTCTGCCTTGACCACTGCCTCCTCCCTCATAGAGAGGATCCACGTTGCTTTGGGAGGACAACTTTTCCCGAAGCATGCACTTGGGGCCACAAACGAGACATCCTATTCATAGCACACAAGTCTTCTCGCACTCCTCTCGAGTCCTTGGAACCAACCAAGTGTGCCCAAATAGTAGCCCCCACATTCTTGAAGATATGCATGGGATCCAAGAGATGATTGATTTGTAATGTGGTGAAGTATAACGTTGAAGTGTGTGTGCTTGGGTGGATCTTGACTAAAGGTGCATGGAGCAATAGCCACTGAGGCAAGCACGAAACAACCTACAGGATCTCCTTAAGTTTTGGAGAGAGCGCCACGACCGCCAGACCTACAAAGATGAAAATATAAAGGACATAATGGTTTGTGTAGACATCTTCATGGACTGCAAGTATGTAGTCCATGAAGAGTATGACCTCATATTAGAAGAAGTGGAAGATGAGTACCTCAGACAATAATGCAGAGAAATAGACCTCCTCCACTATTTTGGCATTTTTGGAGAATGTCTCTTTTGGAGCCAGATTTTGCTTAACAATACTATTTTTTGCGATATTTTTTGTATATGAGAAATCTTGTTTAACAATACTATTTTTTGTGATATTTTTGGTATATGAAAACCTTCTTGGATTCCACTTGTCTTAAGTAAATAATTGTCCTTTCATAATTGTCTTAAGTAAATAATTGTCATTTCATAATTATCCTTTCTGCGTTGATGTCTTTTCATAATTGTCTTAAGTAATTAATTTTCTTTTCATAGGTTTATTAAATTGAATTTGAGTTCAAGTAATAAATTGTCTTTTAAGTGAATTGTCTTTTGGCTTCTTACTTGCTCTTGTGTCTGTTTATGTTTTCATGTTTGTGTCTACGTTTGTCCAATCCCCCCAAATTAGACATGGCATCACACCGCACCTCGGGGGGGTCACTCATCATATGTAACCCTATCACGTGAGTTCAACAGAAGGATATTTTTTATTTCTAAAATTTACAGAAATAAATATACATAAGGAACTATTTAAAATAGTTTTGGAAAAAATTTACAGATTTGTATAGAAAAGGGGTACATTTTATTAATGAAAAATTTTACAGATAAGGGATTTTAAATATAGGCCTTGAACGCACGTGATATAGAGCGTTTATACATAGTGACCCCCCTGAGCACCGCACATCCTTTGAGTACGAAAACCCTCGTAGGAGGAGACGTCATGATCTATACTCTCCAAAGGACTTTGATTCCCCTCAGCTAACTTCTCAAAGGCCTACCCCTGCGACTACCCTTGGGCTGACTCCTCACGGACCTAGCACTGCGACTACCCCTCAAGGAACTCCTTTGCTAGCAGACCATGGCTTCCTCAAGAGTCTCAACAAGTTTGTCGCATAGATGAGCGATCCGAATGCAGCGAGATTCTTCTCTCTGTTGTCCCAGAGAAGCTCATCTATTCCTATATCCCTCGGGGGAAGATAAGGGCCATCAATGGCTGAACCTACTCGACAACCATCCCTTCTAGCCCCTTCTACCAAGGGGTCATCACCTAGGTGTACCCATTGTAAAACGGAAGGAAGAGTAGGAAGGGTCAAGGCTGTTGTGGTGACATGAGTGATGTAGATGAGTCAGCACACTCACATCCCTATAGGTCTCCACTTGGTCATGAGACCCAATACCAATTATCAAGTCCCTTGCCCTCTCCCACTCCCTCTCCCACTCCCACTCCAAGGGGAAGCCACAGAGAGAAAAGTTCTCCTCGTAGGATACTGGTGGCCAAAAGTGTGGGTAGATGCCTATGAATATGTAAAAGGCTATGATGTATGCCAATGGACTACTAAACCACAACACAAAGACTTCAATCCCCTAACAATAGTTGCAAAAACGCCATTTGAAAAATGGGGGATTGATTATGTGGCTCCCATCCATCCAATAGCAAAAGAAACATAGGCACGCTACATCATTGTGGCCACTTATTACTTTACAAAATGGGCTGAAGCTAAAAGCAGCGAGAAAGGCAGATGCCAGAAGCACAACAAGATTCTTATATGAAAATGTGATCACCCGATTCGGATGCCCCATTGAAATTGTGTCGGATAGAGGCACACATTTTGTCAATGAGGTGATCCAAGAACTCTTGTCTGGCTTCATGGTAATCCATAGAAAAAGCACACCCTACTAACCCCAAGGGAATAAATAGGCCGAATCCACCAATAAAATAATATGCATTATCCTCACGAAGGTAGTAGAACCACAACATTCTGATTGGGAAGAGAAACTAAATGCTGTCTTATGGGCATACAGAACCACATTCAAGGTCAGTACAGGGAACACACCTTTTCAATTGTTGTATGGCCTTGAAGCTGTGGTCCCACTAGAATTTGTAATACCAAGCCTATGCATAGCAGACAGGTTTGCATGGGAGACGATGAATCCTTGAAAGAAAGGCTCTATCAGTTGGAGAAGCATACAGAGACAAGACTAGTCGCCTACCATGCCATGAAAACAGAAAAACGTTGAAGAAAGGCATGGTTTGACAGAAATCTGAAAGCTAAAGACATCAAGGAAGGCGACTTAGTCCTGTTATACAATGCCAAAGTACACAAGGGGAAACTGAAGTATCTAGGTCAAGAAACGTACCGAGTTCGAAAGATGAATTCCATCGAAGTTGTGCTACTAGAAACATTGGATGGAGTCCAATTCAACACAACAATAAATGGGAGCCGACTAAAGCGCTACTACTTCAACACGCAAGCCATCCCTGACAAAAACGAAGATTTGGGAAACCAAGTCTTCCTTAGTTATGATTAGATTGTATCACAAGCACTCACTACCATATGCACGTTTTTGCACATCTAGATTGTTACATGCACACTCACTGGCATATGCACGTTTTTGTAGATTTAGGAAGACCTAATCAATTTCGTATTAGGGATGATTGAGTTTTAGTTCCCTATTAAATCCCACAAATAAGCATATAGTTAGTCCCTACCTAATCGACACATCACGTGCACTCACACGATTTTGCATAGGCACATAATAGATTGCTTCAATGATAGTATCACACACTTTCATTCCATACTCTCAAAGCATGCAATGAATTCACACAAGTAGGACAAGAATCTATGCCAAAATTCAAGATGAATTGGCAAAAGAGTCTGCAGCCTCAGCAATAAGACCCCCACCAAGCATCACATCCATCTCCTATATGCAAAAATATCAGACTTGCATACAAAATTATCCTACAAGCTCAATGATACGGGTGCAATTGCATCCAACATGTATGCAAGATAGCAAGAAATGCTAGCCTCAACAACAAGACCCCCACCAAACCTCTTCCCAAGAAGATTCGATGGCAGAGTCTGCAACCTCAACAACGAGATCCCCTCTGAAATTCATAGCCGTCTACCCCTCCTTAAGAGGAGATAAGATTCTTGACTACAGACCATAACTTGTATGGTGCAAAAGGATTATAGTAGGAATGACTCGCATGCCACAATCTCAGTAGCCACTGGGTTACGCACATGGCATCCCAACTCCAAAATCAAAATAAGACATAACCCAAAATTAGGTGGAACATGATGTGTGTGTAGAGTAGCGGCAGAGCTCCGCTTGTACTTGCATAGGGCTAGAAATAATCCCTCCTAGAAATCCAACTTGCATGTTCTACCTGCAAGTTCTACATATGATTCCTACATTCAACTCCTACATACGAGTTCTACATGCGAGTTCTACATGCAACTCCTACATGCAACTACTACATGCGAGTTCTACATGCAACTCCTACATGCAACTCCTACATCCATGTTCTACATGCAACTCCTACATACGATTTCTACATGCAACTCCTACATGCGAGTTCTACATGCGAGTTCTACATGCAACTCCTACATGCGAGTTCTACATACAAGTTCTACATGTAGAGAGAGAATGTGTTACAATTCCTACATGCCGAGAGAGAAGCTCTCCAACTTGTATAAATACCCCATAATGGAATGAAGCCCAAACTCTTTGAGGCTATGTTGAGTTCTACTTTGGTATTCCAAGCAATTGTCTCAAGTGTCCATGCTTCCTTGCACTCCACATTCAAAAGCATGTCCTAACCTTGCAACTCCTCCTCCCCTCTCCTCCACCCTTACAACCCATCCTCTCCCTCTCCTCCTCTGTCCTCCTCCTCCCTTCTCCTTCTCCCTCTTCCTCCTCCTCCTCCCTCCTCCTCCCTTCTCCTCCCTTCTCCTCCTCCCTCATCCTCCTCCTCCTCCTCCTCCCTCTTCCTTTCCCCATGCACTTACACCTTCTTCCTCTCCCACTCCTATGCTCCCCTGAACCCTTAGTTCCTCAACCCTTAAATCTCCATGATCTACGAGGCAAACGAGTTCTCCACCATGTACTCTGCCCTGAACCTTGGAACCTCTTCTAAACTTTGGAACCTCTCTCTAAATCTTGTATTCTCCTTCTAACCCTGGAACCTCTTCTAAGCTCTGGAACCTCTCTCTAAACCTTGGATCCTCCTTCTAACCCAGGAACCTCTTCTAAACTCTAGAACCTCCTTCTACACCTTGGAACTCCTTCTCACCTTGGAACCTCCTTCTGAACTCTGAAACCTCCTTCTAGCCCTTCAACTCCTCCTAAACCCTGCAACCCCAATGAAGGCAAAAGCCTTCATTACCTCAACCATGATGATATACATTCCTTTTACAAATGCATGCATTATGTTTGCTTACCAAACTTAAGCCTACGTCTCTCACCAGAACACGACTTGAGATCCTAAGCTACATGTATACTACAAATGTTAACCCCAATATATCTGTAGGTGACAAAAACCCTCGAAACCTTGCATACTAAGAAAACCCTACTCTTCCTACAGAAGCCATAGGAAGAGCCAACATACTAATACTACTACTACTAGCTGTGCTCATCCAAATCGTCGGAGTCATCGTTGTCATCATCGTGGTCACCTTGGCCCTCCTGCCTGATCCCTGGCCCTCATTACCTCCACCTGATCCCTGGCTCTGATCGAATCCATCTAAGCCAAATCCCTTGAGAGCTACCTTCTCGTCATCATCGCTCGCTTCCACTGATGGGACGTTTGAGACATCAAAGCCATCTAAGCCAAATCCCTCGAGACTTGCCTCCTCATCTCATCACCACTCACCTCTGCTGATGGGACGTTCGAGCTTGCAAGGCTAAGACTGAAACCATATCAATCTGAAATTAGATTGGAACTTAAAGAATCATAACTATTTAAAAAGTGAGATTACAAGTTGGAGTAGACTTATACCGAGTGAGTAGCCACTGTAGGCTAATTGACTGCCACTCCCTGCATCTCCATCTCAATAAACCATGGGGTGAAATGCCTATCTCGTCTCTTCATTTGTGGGAAGGAAACCAATCTCAGATTGCTATGGATCCAAATTATGAGAGTTAGATAAAGTGCATGCAATATGTAATAAAACAAATAGAACAATAAATGAAATGAGAAGAAGTAGACTTACCACCCATGCCTCAAATGCGACTGTTTTGCCACTAGCAATGTGTGAAGTTCCTATAATGTCCAGTTGTCTCCTCACAGCCCTCCTTTGATTGTCAAACTTTTGGGGGTTATCCTTGCACTCCTTCAAAACCTTCCAGTTAGCTTTATCTTCCCAGCTGTGTTTAGGCTTCTTCGGTGTGATGACAATTCACAAGATTGACCCACGATGCTTCAAGACAGCACACATGCACTCTCACATGTAATTGTCTTCAAAATCCCAATTGGAGGGGTTAGGGTATTGTCTTTTCAATTCCTCGATGACCGCCTTCTTTTCGACATCTTGGTACCACCAGTCAATTGTTATGACACTCTTGAAATGGTGGCTCATCAATTGCCTCATGGTGGCCAGCACTTCTTTGCCCTTTTTATTTTCTATGATCTCTCCACACCTAGTGACTTCATAGAACAGGTCCTTGGGTGCGGGTGGGGGAGTGGGAGTTGTTGTAGAAGAGCTAGAGCAAGGGGTGGTACTATGAGTGCTTACGGAGCAAGGAGTAGCAGAGGGCACACTATTAAGACGATGGTCCCTACACACACTAACACCACTCTAACCCTCCCAACAACACGACATCCACACCCGCACTTGTGGCAGAGACACCCTTGGCAAATCTCGGCCAATCTGCATGCAGCTACGTTGCATCCAACACCTTCAACTCCACCGCTTGCCAAATCCACATATAACTCCACTGCAACAACCGTCCCCGACAATCCTCTACCCCGAATCCCCCCCCTGAGATTCAACCACTCCCTCTAACTCCTCCACGCCCCAACATGGCTGGACGCCGTCATGACAATGATGGGGATATTGACCTCGATACAGAGGCTGACAATTTCTTTAGTTGAAGAAATAACAACAATCAAGGCCGACGCCCTTTGGGAAAACTGGAACTTCCCAAATATAATGGTAGGGGAGACCCAACCCGATTCCTCCAGAATTTTGATGCCGCATGCCACGTAGGTGGAGATCAATCCCATGAAACCAAGGTGGCTTGGTTTCCCATGGCCTTAACGGATGAAGCGTGTGAATGGTACCTAGATCTTCTAGTGGAAGAGTGTGCCACATGGGACCTACTTCAAGCAAAATTCAAACGACGCTTTCAAATGGAGAGGCTACAAGATGATCCTGCTCTCCAACTCAGCAAGATCGAACAAGGCCGGAGAGAAGATGTACATACGTACCTGGGTAAGATGAAACGATTAATTGCCAAATGTGACCCATCCCCAGATGCAAAGTACCTCACGGCATGGTTCATTGCAGGACTCAAAAAGAAAATCCAAAAGGATATGAAAAAGATAAGCCATTATGCAACGTTCAGTGCTGCTCATGCTGTAGGCATTGACATCGAGGATGGCATGATCGACTCAGACACTAGCAGTGATGACAGCAGATCTAATACATGAGATAAGCGCTCGAAAAGGGTAAATCAAAGGACACTGCTGAAACATCCAATGAAGATCGCCTCGAGGCCATGACCATGAAGCTGAAAGAAGACATGCTGCAGGCCATGGAACAAAAACTTCACTTGTCTCAATCGCCAACTTGGACATATCCACGACAAGAAAATGTTTGGTGTTTGCACTGCATGGCCAATCATATAGCAAATGAGTGTCTGGTCCTAAGAGCCAGGATCATTGCACAAGCAAATCCACTGCCAAGGTTGTGGTGCCATATTTGCGTCATCGGCGGCCAGGATGAAAACAGTTGCATCTTCAACATGTGCAACAACCCACCTCAAACTCAACAATACCAAGCGACACCCATGCCAGTATAGAGGCAATCGGCACTTGTACAAGCACTCCTAGCTCCGAGGTTAAATCATGTACCCGTTCGGACACAAGTCCCACAACTCCTCAGGAATCCAAATCCACAACCATATCCAAGAGCACCAAACCTAGCTCCTCAGGCAGTTCTAATACATCAATTACAAGCCGAAGAAGTAGACTCGTGATTTGAGTATGAAGCAGAGTACCCAGTGTACTATGTAGAAGGTGCAGAGGGTCTAATACCAGTCTATGTAAATCAAGTACGTCCCAACACATATCACACACCAATCAAGTGCTACGGTTGTGGAGAAAATCATTGGCTTGCAGAGTGCCCTCATCATGGTAGCTCAGCTACGTTCCAACCACTCTGCAGCGATTCTGGCATAGGACATGCCTGTATGGATTGTCCCCTGAAAAATAAGGTCCCAGAACAAATAGAGGTTAAGCCTGACATCCCAATCGGCATCATTGGGGTGGACCATCAAAGTTTGGGTCCGGCAAGTATAAAATCACAACCTGTAAATGTAATTACATGCCAATAGAAAGAGGCCACCAAGGACCCTAACATTCCAATCCAACCAAAGCGACTTCTTAAAAAGAAAGAACAAGTGCCTGCACCTCCACCGAGCAATGAGCAGCCGACTTCATCCACATCAACTCTCGAGCCTCAAATAAAAGAAGCTCCATACCCAAATGCAGAGGTGGAGAAGGCTTGATTTCAGGCACTTCAACAATGGGTACAAAAGGAACAAGCCCAATTTGAGGTTGAGAAACAAGCTCAATTTGAGGCTGAGAAACAAGGTCATGACCCAATCCATGACATGGCCCCACAAAGTAATGATACTGTACTTGAGCCTTTGTTCCAACAACAGACTCCACAATAGAATGTACCGCCATGTCAACTTGAAGGAGCTGCACTCTCTAGCATCCTGAGTTGCCCTGTGTCAATTCCCATCGGAATTCTCTTATGGGATTGTCCCAATCTTTGGGAGAGTTTCAAAGGATGGGTTGAACTTGCGAATCCCCCTCCACCTATGAATGACATTGAAGATATCCCTGTGCGGATGGGTGAGAGAGATGACATATGCAACATTATTGTTCCTTTCATCACAAAGCTCTAAATATGCGTAAACTTAAAAAATGTGAATGCCGCCACAATTAGGGATCACTATCCCCTACCCTTAACAGAAACAGTGCTAGAAAAGGTGGCAGGATCCAAAATATATAGCTTCTTGGATGGCTTCAGTGGCTATAACCAAGTGCGAATTGCTCCTCAAGACCAATCAAAAATAGCATTTGCTACAGAATGGGGTATTTTTGCATATAGAGTCATGCCATTCGGCCTTTGTAATGCCCCGGCCACATTCTAGTGAGTCATGTTCACCGCTTTCAAGTCATTTCTGAATAAGTTTTTACAGGTGTTCTTGGATGATTTATGCATCCATTCAAACAAGCAACACCACTTCAAATGTCTTGAAGAAGTACTAATCAAATGCAAGGAGTATGGCATCTCCCTAAATCCAACAAAATGCCATTTCATGGTCACCCACGGAGTTGTTTTGGGACACATTGTCTCTTAACATGGGATTGCGACTGACATGGACAAAATCAAAATCATCATGGAATTGCCTCCTCCTCCAAATTCCAAAGGTGTACAGGTCTGTATGGGACATGCCGGCTACTATAGAAGATTCATATTACGATATGCCATGATAGCTAGACCACTTTACAAATTATTAGTAGAGTTCTTATGGACTGAAGAGTGCAACCAAGCCTTTGAGGTTTTAAAGTGGCACCTAATCACAGAACCTATCCTTATATCTCCCAATTGGGATATTGATTTTCATGTTCATACTGATGGATCCAAGTATGCAATTGGGAGTGTGCTTTGTTAACCTGGTGAACATAAGAAAGACTACCCCTTCTACTTCACCAATCGACAACTCAATGATGTAGAGATCAAAGAGAAGCCCTAGCAATGGTGTATAGTGCAAAGAAATTTCGACACTATCAACTAGCAAATGATTTTGTCTTCTACACTGACCATCAAGCATTGCTTTATCTTGTGAACCATCCGTGTACAATAGGAAGAATAACAGATGGCTCCTCTTGCTTCAAGAAATCAACTTCAAAATCGTGGTCCGCAAAGGTGCCCAACACTACATTGCCGATCACATGTCTTGGGTCACAAGTCAGGAGAAGAAGCCACTGGAGTAGAAGATGACTTACCAGATGCCACACTATTTCAAATAGATGCTATTCCAAAGTGGTGTGGAGATACCATTGGGTACTTGACGGCAGGAAGACCACCCCTTGACATGAAAGTAGTAGATGCCAGAAAATTGATTCTAAAGGCTGCACCCTATCAACTCATTGTAGGACAACTGTACAAGATGGGCAAGCAGCAGATATTAAGAAGATGTGTAATGCCTCATGAGATCATGCCAATCTTAAGTGAAGTCCATGAAGGCATTGCAAGAGGACACTTCCAAGGGAAAGCCACAGCAAGAAAAGTTCTCCTCGCAGGCTACTGGTGGCCAACACTGTGGGCAGATGCCTATGAATATGTAAAAGGCTGTGATGTATGCCAACAAACTACAAAACCACAACACAAAGACTTCAATCCCCTAACACCAATTTTTGCACAAAAACCATTTGAAAAATGGGGGATTGACTATGTGGGTCCCATACATCCAGCAGCAAAAGGAACACAGGCATGCTACATCATTGTGACCATTGATTACTTTACAAAATGGGCTGAAGCTAAAGCAATTAGAAAGGTAGATGCCAAAAGCACATGTAGAAAGAGAATGTGTTTCAATTTTGTGTTAGAACTTTGTGATACAACTTTGTGTTACAACTTTGTGTTACAACTTTGTGTTACAACTTTGTGATACAACTTTGTGTTACAACTTTGTGATACAACTTTGTGTTACAACTTCTACATATGACTTCATATGTAGAAGTTGTAACACAAAGTTGAAGTCATATGTAGAAGTTGTAACACAAAGTTGTATCACAAAGTTGTAACATATTCTCTTTCTACATAAGCTCATGTTGGCACAGAGTCAACACCCCCCATAAAAATAAAATATGGAGCTGCATGAATGCCAAGGGTCCACAACAATGGTCTCAACTTTACTCCAAATGGGGTGGAAGAGGTCTAAGTGACCCACTTCATAAGTTGTGCTAAGTATGCCAAGTTGTAGTGATCAAAGAAATGTGGAATAATCTAGTTTTATTAAGGGGCCCTAGGGATGGGGTTTGCTTTTCTCAAGTTAAGGAGGATAGCACTCCGATTTCGGAAGGAGCTAGATTTCCAAGTGGCTTATAAGAGCCTTAGTGCAGTGTAAATATTTTTGTGTGTTTAGTGATGGTTATCTAGCAGATTTTGGTGTTTGCCACCCAATAATATTTTGGGGATGCATATACTACTTATTTTTCATCTTTACCTCTAACATATGAAATCAAAATAATGGTTAGAACAAATTTAAAAAACTATGGACTCAGCTTTGGAACTTGGAAATGCTAATCAAATTTTAGTTCAATGCTATGATTGATTCCTAGAAAGGAGCCCTTTCTCCAAGAAACATTTTCCAAGTTAAAGCATTCATGCCAAACCTCACATTTACTGGAAGCTATTAATGAGGATGGAAAGGCTTTGCACTTGCACAAAACCTCAGCCAAAAATGTTTTTTTAATGATAAGGAAGTGGGCCTCTCATGCACCTTTAGCAGAGCTGAGCAATCTAGGTTACAAAGTTATAAAACTCAACTTTATTCTCTAAATTCTCCTACTATGCAACCTAGTCAACCATGATACATTGTCCCGATGGATGGAGATATCTCCAGTTGCCTGCTTTGTTATTTTGGTATTAAACCTCCTTTCATGTTTTCTTGAGATGTCAAAAAGCTCGACCAATTTAGGTGAAGATTAAATTATAGTTTGAGATTGCTCAAGTTCCCCTCAAAGAAGGCAATGCACATAGAGTAGCAAGCTCCCCTACAAATCATTTGAATGGTAGCAATTGACATGTATGGAAAATTAGAAATAGCTTAGTTTTCGATAGGCTTGGTCCTCATGTAGTGTGGTTCACTTGCATTGATTTTCTTCTTGCAAATGATTCTTGGCATAAAATCTATTTTTTACAGGTCAAGGATGGCTCTTCAAGTAAGAAAAGAAAGAACATTGATGTCTCGAGTGGGGTGGGAGCAAATCTGTGCACTCAATGATATTAGACCCAAGTAATACTTTATAGCAAGGAAAGCTTTCTCATCATAAAATCTTATGCATAAGATCTCCCTTAATGATCTCTAATCTCTCACCATGATTTTTCAAGATGTTTCTCAAAAATCAATCTTAACTTTACAGAGAGGACATAAAGGTGAAACAGTTGGATTCCATTAAGACATCCATTTTCTAATAGGAAATTCACCCAAAACTAACTTCCATAGATGAACATTGAGTCTAAAGGAAGGAGTATAACTCCAAACTCATTTCATTCTACCTTTCCATGTATTCAAACTAGCTTGAGGAGAACGAGGAATCCAAGGTTTCTGAACAATAAGTACAATCCAAGGAATTGAATAATCCTTCAAAATTGTGGATTAGCTTTCAAGCTTGATGCTAATAAAACCGTAGTGCCAGTCTCCAAGTAGAAAGAGCAAGCCCCTACAACCTCTTGCTGTGCCAATTGTCACAAAAGTTGTGACCTAGTTCATTCCATCCCCTAATTCTAGGATCTCCAAAAATGGCTAATAGCTTGTTGCCATATTTTTAGCCACACCATTATGGGAATCATCACTCAAACTTTGCCTCTCAAAGTTGTTGCCTTGATGGTTCTTGGAGCATTTGTCGTCACAAACACCCTACCCTTTATAGCTGGTTCTTGGCCTTTGGCGATTGGCATTCTACGGCTCATCGCCATCACCATTTTCCTTACTTGAGGGCTAGGTAATCACGTTGCTTGCCAATTTGTCTCCTTGATTGAGAAAGATTCTTTGCGATTGGGTTACGTCCTCATGTTTGACAAAGCTCTTTTTGCCTTGATTTCAAAGCTTGGGTAGAGAGAAACTCTGCAAGCTGTATCAAAGGATCTATTCTTAGCGAAGGTTAGAAGGCTAAAGGAAGCGGCAGGAAGAAATGGGAGAGGGAGAATTAAAGAGACACTTAATCCTTAGTGAGACATTGCATAGAGACAAACATTTTGTGTCATGAAAGCATAGGGCTTAGAAAGAAGCACAAAACCAAGGTCAAGGCATCCTTCCCTTCCATGGACATCTTCACTCACAGGAGAGAATTTTTGCGCCCCCCCTTCCCCTCTTTTAAGCTTGGAGAGCCTCCTTAAGAAAACTCTCTGCCCAAACTTAAGGCTGGGTGCACTTGCTCAATAGGACCTTGTTGTAAGTCATGATTCTAAAGCCCGAGGTCAATTGGACACTCCAAGGCACTATGAATTCCCTAGCATGTCTAATTAGAGTCACTTTCATATATTCTTGATCGGTTTGTTAGCACTGACCCTTAAGGGCATGGCCCTCTTTAGGGGTGGACCTCTAGCTACTAGAGAGATTCTACCTTGGAAGCCCTTTGAAAGGGAGACAAGAGAAGTTTAGTGCTCAGCCACTTAGCCACTTGGGGGCTATATAGGCACGTGTGACACTTGTTCTCTTCTATATATTTGGCATACAAATTGAAATCTGATATGTGTTGAAACAATCCAACTAAGGGCCTATTCCCACTACGTTTTAGGTTATTTTAGTGATCTTAACATAACCGATTCAATTAAATTAAAGTTAACCTTAACAAGAGAATTGCATTTCCATTGGTAACCCATTATGTTATGCACTAAGTGGTCCTAAGAAAAAAATTTGGGGAGTTTTTCATACAAAATGGTTTATCTCATCAATCCAAAGCCTGTCCTTTAAAGTTGAGGTCATAATGGATTCTTCTTTACAAGCACAACAACACAAAGAAAATATAGATGCACTTGATAGATGCGCAAAATAGCGAGCGCGTCTATAAGTGTTGCTTGAATAGAGAAATTACGGGCGCGTCTAATAGCGCATCTAACAACTCGTCTATTTGCACGTGTATTGACACGTCTATTTGCACGTCTACACTGAGAAAATACGGGCCCGTCTAACATTGCATTTATTAGAGCATCTATTTGCGCGTGTATTAGCGCATCTATTAGCACATTTACACTGAGAATCAGACATGTATTTAGACACGTATTTAAATGCAAAATAGAGAATACAGAAAGTGAGATTTTGGTGTACATCACTACTTTCCAAACATTGCCCATGATTACCAAAGCACATAATTTTAACAAAAATATCAATGCTTTTTTGCAAGCCCATATATACAAGAATTAAGTGAGGTGAGGAGAATGAGACAATATGTAAAATAGTTTTGCCAATATCAATGATGGGCTACGATTCAATCTCATCCTCAATGAGATCAACCCTTGCCAAACTATCTACTTCCAAATCCAAACAAGTATTTAGATCTACAAATACATTCAACCCACTACTACTTGTGCTACTCATGTGCTCATCGAAATTAGCATCACCAATCGTAGGCTCGTCCTCATGGGTAATGGCCTCAATATTTGTATCTCCTATCTCATGATCATCCTCCTCTCTCGTATCATGGTCATCATCACGTCCATGGTTATGATCATCCTCCATACGCTCCATATTAGTAGATGTACTATACATCACTTTGGAACGTGGCATAATAGGTATGACATGCCACCATCTATTATTATCCACTATTGGTTGATAGACAACCTAATTCAAACACAAATACAATCATGTTATTTTCCTTGCATCAAATATGTAAAAGCGAGTATTTTTATATGTGTGCATAGTACCTGTTCACATTGTTGCGGTAGTACTAGTGTGTCCTTCCTACTTTGCCAAATCTTTGTGGAGTCAATAGTTACAAAGCCACTTGCATGGCATTTGATTGTTGCATTAGGGCCTCTTTCCACCATGTCCTTAAACCACTTTACATCCAAAACATACACAAAGAAGTGTCGAAAGTCAAGCTTAATAATATCTTGGATTATGCCACAATAATCATCCATGGCTCCATTGGCTCCCTCAAAGCTAGCAATGATGCCACAATCTTGTGTGTTTCTCTTATCATCAATCCATTGTGTTCGAAAATGCTTGCCCTCACACCATATAGCATTGAACATAGTGCACTACACCAAGAAAAAATCAATTAAATAAGCAATCTAAATTATTGAAAGCTCCTAACTTATGGATAACATTCGATATACCGACCTTGCTCATGCATCCCCTAGCATACTCCCATTCTTCCATTTTGATATGCATCCCCTCGTCTTTATCTGCTTTCTCCATTTCATCAAGTAGCCAATCCACATGAATATCCTTTGGAAGTACTCTTAGATACTAAGGGTATGGCACACGAGATCCATGGTGTGTATGAAAGAGGGCCCTTTCTTCTTGTCTTCTTGCCTTTGCATCCTCGTATCTTATCACCCATCTTTTCATCACATGACTATTAAGCACGCAATAGAGGTTGATACTATTATGCAACTCCGTGTCTACTACTTTGTTGCGTCCTTTTCCTTGAGGCACAATAGAGTTCATCCTTAGGTCTTCATCATCTCTCCATAGTCGTGGGAGAGAGCTATCCACATCAACAAGAAACTCTAAAATATATACAAGTGACTCTTGTACCAACCAACCCTCGACCATGCTACCTTTGGGTCTTGCATTTTGTCTCACGAAGCCCTTCAAGGTCTTCATGAAGCACTCGAGGAAGAACAACCATCATGCATGTATACTACCGCATATAGCAATCTCATCCACCAAATGCACTATAAGATGTAGTTGGCTTGTGAGAATAGAACGTGGAAATGTCTCCTCCACTAAACAAACCACCTCCACCGACATAACTCGAGCATTCTCAAGCGTGGTG
The DNA here is from genome assembly GCF_047967505.1 of Dipteris shenzhenensis. Taxonomy (NCBI): domain Eukaryota; kingdom Viridiplantae; phylum Streptophyta; class Polypodiopsida; order Gleicheniales; family Dipteridaceae; genus Dipteris; species Dipteris shenzhenensis. The sequence continues at coordinate 35,216,420 of NC_141623.1, read as the reverse complement.
GGATCTATTTCCTTTGAGCTCACATACCAAGAAATGAAAAAGTACACCATATTAGCAAAATGAACACCTTGCATGGAGCATTGATACGCATCATATTTTGTATCATGCGAAGTACCTCACAAGCTCACCCATCTTGTAAATACAATCTTTCACATCCTTCGATGCACTATGAGAAATGCTAGTAGGTAGTATGATTTGAGCCCACGAGGAGGTGGTTGATTAGTTGCTTATAATTATTCACTCACAAATTTGAAAGGAAAAAGATATTATGCACATAAAATACTTACTTGGAGCATCTTGTGCCAATCATGAAATTTCAAGCCATATAATTGCTCTACAGCTCTTTTCTTACTCTTTGTAAAGGCTCCCTTCAAACACCTCATGCATCCAGTGGGAGTACAAATTGTAGTAATAGCACGCTTCACTACCGCCATCTCTAGCTTTGATAACCTCCACGGTGTACGAGGTAAAAAAACACGCCCATTTGGTCTCTCTTGTGGCCAAGCTTCACGCATCCTCCTTGTGGTATGTAGATCCTCCCTTATGTCTATGGAAGCTCGTGTCCCAGTCAAATGCTCCCAAATGGTAGATGCCACATTCTTGAAGATATGCATGGGATCAAGCAAGTGATTGATCTTGAGGTGGGACCAATATGATAAACGATAAAAGATGGAGTATCTAAACAAAAGCTATTGTTAGTGGGCAATCTTTATTTCCAACCAATATAGCACACAATAGTTACAAACCCTTACCGGTTCATGCCAAGTGGTGGAGGAGTCATGGAACCGTCCCAAATTCTCATCCAATGTCCTGCGGTGAGTGATTGTGGGAGGACTTCATTCCAAGGGGCAACATATCTAGGATGATCAGGTGGGAGAAATCAATGGTGATTCTCATAGATGACCTTATTCAATGTGTCTGCCCCTGAGGCAACTAGCAAAGGACCACAAACAGGACATGCATGGTAACCCGATGTAGTGAGACCTAAACAATAGACGCAATTAAGAGTTGAAGGTGGGTTTAGGGTGCCACATCCTTTGCCTATTCATAATTAGAAGTGCAATGCTTACTTGAACACTCGCCATAGCCTGGGAAGTCATGCATCATCCACATCAAGACTACTTTGCAGTTGAAGTCTTGTGACGAGGGAGGCCTACTCACATCATGCACCTCGATACCTCTCCAAAGTATCTCTAGCTCATCAATCAAAGGCTCCAAATAAACATCAGGATTTTTGACTTTATGTTTCCTTGGAGTTAGAAGGCACAGCATAACATGTCCTTTCTTAATAGCCATAGAGGGTGGAAGATTATAATTCACCAATATCACTAGCCATACACTGTAAGAGGTGCTTTTGAGACCAAATGGGTTCACACCGTCCATATATGAGCCATATATACCCAATCCAAGTCTCAAGCTCCTAGGTTCTTCCTTGAAGCTTGGCCATGTGTCTTCAATATGCTTCCACACAAGAGAGTCTGCGGGAGTTCTCCACTTGCCATCGGTTGATCGATGGGAGGAATGCCATGACACGAGCTCTACAATGGATTTGCACTTGAACATATGTTGGATGCGAGGGATTATGGGAAAATGTCACAGAACCTTATGAGGCACGTCCAAAGTTTTGAGATCTGCTCTATATCTTGCCTCTCCACAAGTAGGGCACTCTCTTGCATACTTATGTAGTCCACGAAACAAAACGCAATCGTTGACGCATGCATGGATGCACTTGTAATCTAATCCTCCAAGAGAGGTCACATGTTGCCTTGCCATATCTCTTGAGGTCGGTAATTTATTCTCCCTTGGAAGCATTTTACACAATAGCCTGCATGTGAAGACCATAAATGAGGAAAAGCATTCGAGTAATTGACCACTAGCATAATTCACCATGTTTGCAAAATAGACTTTAAAGCTTACTTCAGTAATGTATTCAAACTTGCATTGCTCCATCCATAGATGGTTTGCAAGTTTAGTAACTCAAGGGAGGCACGTAGAACAGAGAATGTGCACCCCTCAAATAGTGGAGTCGATGCTGTGGTAATAATATCGTCCTGCTCCATGCTATTATCCCTCCCTTCGAATTAATGGACATATAAATCCTGCACCATATCATCAAAAAACTCCTCCTCCACGGCTTCATGAGGTAATGGCAGAGGGCTACTGTCACCATCACTCCATGCATCCATAACGGTCCCTCCTGAATATCCCACCTCATATCGTCGATGCTTCGCCTCCTCACGATGAGCATAGGGCAACATATGTGGGTGTGGCACTGCATCCTGTATCAAATTAAAATGAGATCATAACTCAAACATATGAACACCCATAGGTATCTCAATCAACCTTAACTCTTTGACACTGACCATGTTTACGGTCGCATCCCATTCTCCATACTTTGAGATGTGATTGAGTGTAATCCTGCATGCACGATACATGTTTCCTTGACATCGATCACACATACATTTGATTTTTTGCTCCAACCACATTTCATGATGGTGGATACGGAGGGATTCATCCTCACTGGAGCTACTTGTTGAAGATGAAGACATCCTACAAACAAACAACCCAAAAAAATTTGCTTTTCTTCAAATATTTAATTTTAAAACTCTATGGCGCATCTAAAACTACATCTATCTATTCTGTGGTGCACGACTATAGGTGCATCTAAAACCACATCTGCTCTATGTATCTAGATGCACAATTACATGCGTATTTAGATGCATGTATAGACACACTTTTAGATGCACTTATAGATGCGGTTTTTGAATCTGCTTTTAGCGCGCTCGCTTTGCTTTTCTTCACATTACTTATACTTCGCGTGGCTTTCTTGCTTTGCTATTAGCAGATCCATAGTTTCGACGCTTAAGAGGAAGGCACCCACACTTACTTCCAAGCTTACACTTAAGAGGAAGGCACCCACACTTACTTCCAGGCTTACAGGAGAAGAGGGTGAACAAGGAAGAGAAGCAACTTTGAAGAAGGAGAAGAAGCTTCCATACCTCTATCCAAGGTAAGTCTTTTTACAGTTGATCTTTTTTGGAAGTTGCTCTCTTTGGAATTGTCCTTTGTCATATCCAAGAAACGCATGATTTTGGTATCAGTGTTACGTTTTTGTGTCAGGTGCATGTCCTCTTCTACTTTTTAGAGAAGTCCGTCTATTAGAGCGTGTCTATAGATGCGTCCCAGAGTGCGTCTAAAACTGTGTCTACAAGCACGTCTAGACATGCATCTAGTCTGTTTGCAGACATAGATAATCGCATCTATAGACATGCTGTTATATGCAAAAATAGACGCGCTTCTCAGATGCATCTATAGATGCACTCAGACAGTAATCTTTTCCGGTAGTAATCTTTTCTTCCCTTCCCCTTTCTTCTTAGCTCATCAGTAATCGCCTTTTTTTCTTTTTTCCAGTTCATCATGTGGCCAAGAAGCTCTTCGGGCTCACCTGATCTCCGGGAGTCTATTTTTAGGGACTTATATAACCTTTTAGGGCAACCTCCCAGTCCTGCAGAGTTATATGGGTATATGACGAGTACTCTAAACACCCCCCACGAGTCGGCACTATAGACTCCAAACCACCCTAACCCCACATCAGCTGAGATTAGCCTAGTGGAGTCAGCACAAACCAGCTGGCTACACAGCCGAGGCCCTTCTCCCATGCCATCTTATGCCCTTCCCCCATGCTCTCTTATGCCCCTTCCCCCATGCCGTCTTATGCCCCTTCCCCCATGCCATCAGGAGGTCCTTCTGTCTCGCAGAGCCATCGGCGTACTCCTGTGTAGTCAAGACTCGGTTCTACAGCTACGAGTGGTCCACATATTCCCGTGCAGTATCCAGCTACGAGTGGCCAGTGTACTAGCTCAACATGACATGGTAGCAGGCGTAGTAGTAGGGAGAGCGGTGGGGGATACATGGCACAATGCTTTGGGAGGGGTGGTGGTGGGGACGATGATGATTCAAATGATTTAGATGTGCCTCCGGGTGATGGTACGATCTTCTATGACATCACTCAGATAGGAGGCATCTTGATGGATGCACGGGGGAAGGACATCATGGCCTTCATGTGCTCTGTAATTACTAACAATTAGAGAGATTGCTTTATCCACTACAAAGACTAGCCAAAGAGGTTGGCTGATGAGACCCCCGCTGCTGTTCGCTCTAGGTATCCTAACCCCCTAATCGTCAGTTCATAGATAAATGGGCCAAGTCAAAGATTGTTGCGATACTTGGCAATAAAAGATCTTCGCTTTTAAGAGGCAGGCACTAGTGGAGCTTGCCAGGCTCGAGGGTGGTCAACCACCAAGGGGCCCGCCCCACACCGCTCACAAGCGTGAGTGGAAGAAAGCAATGAAGTCAGCGAGGGAGGACCCTAGTCTGCAACACATGGAGGCACGAAGGATCCAGATGGAGCAATATGGAAGCGTGCATTTTGAAGCAGGGTGTGTTGAATCATGGGATGCCCAATTTGTAAGTATCGATCTCAAATTATATTGCTTATGTAGTTTATTAGGAGGTTGTTTCTTTGTACTAACCCCTTCACAAATTGTGTCATCTTGCAGCTTGATATCGTGGGCAGATACCCTACTCCTGTCGAGACAGCCTACCACCACCACCATCGCAAAGGAGATACATGGAAGCACTTCTATCATGACGGGTTGATTACTGAGGAGCAGTATATCCGGGCTACTGGAGTGGCCCCCGAGGTATTTGAAAGTAATTAAATAATGTCAATATTATAAGTAAAGATTTGATTTTTCATACATTGATATATGTTGTCCCTTGTTTACAGGTCCCTGCACAAGAAGACGAGGAAGGAGGCGGAGAAGGGAGTGCAGAAGGGAGCATGGAAGGGAGCGAGGACTTGGAGAACATAGATTCGTTGTAGAAGTCGTGCTAGCTACTCTTTTTTGTACTTAAAGCCATTGGCTTGGCTTCATGCCTCTTGTATATACACTCCTCTTATTTTTTGTACTTGAAGCCACATGACGTGGCTTAGCTTCGTGCAATATGTACATACAAGCACTTTTTGAGCTTTCAATTTTATTGCGTTTTGGAGTTGTAATGTTTTATTTGGAATTGTAATTAAAATGCGGTTGGCTATAAGAATTAAATTACACAATGTGGAAATGGGATTCCTGTAACTATATAGCATACACAACATACACAGCATTCTGTAAATTAAAAAAAAGTATTATGAAGTGCATCTATCAGTGCGTCTATAAACGTGTCTATATACGCATCTGTCTGTTCGAGGAGCATCTACTTGTGCATGTCTATGAAGGCATCTATAAGACCGTTTATAAATGTGTCTATACGCACATTTAATGATGCGTCTGTTTTGTCTTTTAAATTTATTAGCAAAGCGTCTATTTACGCATCTAGATGTGCATCTATAGGCACGTCTGTCTGCTATATAGATGCGCTATTAGATGCGGGCAAATAGACGTGCAAATAGACATGCCCGTAAGTTTTTTTTAAGTTTAATAAATGCATCTGTGTGCACGTTTGTGGGTGCTTTGTCTTGTTGTGAAGGCCTTTCAAACGAGTATCCATGTTGTATAGTTCCGAGTTGATATTGACCATGAAAATTTCTTAACAAGAATCTTGCTTAAAGTTGCATTCCCATTGCTCACCCTTAAGTTAACCATTAAATTTTTACATTCCAACTTCTTTCTCTTCATAAAAGTCCTTAAAGTACCTATTTAAAGGGGTTATATTTACAAGGATGTTTTAATGGTCGTTAAGAGATTTAACTTAACTAGACTCTCTAAATGCCAATGGGAATGCACAATTATGTGAACATGCCGTTGAGAGCCTTAACTAGTCCTCCCTAACTAGTAGTGGGAATAGGCCTTAAGTTTGTTTTGTGATGCATGTTCTTGGGCATGAGGGAGTGGTGAAGGAGAGACTAACATGGGGGGCGTAAGCTTTAATGGGTAACATAACCTTCACTATATAATCATTACAAATTGGTTCTCTTTAATGGCAACATAACCTTCATGCTATATAATATCTCTATATAACTACAAAGTTGCTCCTCTTTGGCAATCCTTCACTCGCAACATTATACATGCTATTATGCAAACATAAGCAAATAGACAAATCCATGTTATCATAGTCATAAATACATGATCTACAAACTCATTCAACTATTGAATTATACACAAAGAAATATGTAAGATAGCATATCTATTCCTTTGGAAGTTACAGAAGGTATACATAAATCTATAAGAGCACACATTTCATTAAATTTAGACTCCGCCACTCTCCAAATTTATTTTTGTAAGTAATTTTAGAAAAGTGCACTCTCCCAAATTATTCTTATACAGTACTTGAGGATTAAAAATTAAGATATTTTTTCAAGGTTTTGAAAGTTAAAAATTTTAGAAATTGGAAAATTTAACATATCTTTTTTTCTCACCAAAAAAGAGGACTACTTGTATTTACAAAGTGGCAAACGCCTGTACAACAAAGAAATAAAGCCTAGCAAATAGGGCAAACTGCCTAGGAACAAGTTCCAGAAAAAAATTAGGGGCGAATTTTAGCCCAAGGGCTAATTTAGAGGCTTTCCCAAGTTGGCTAGGCTAATATTTAGAGCTTTGAATTTGATAAATTAGCCCAAAATTAAAGGTGGGCTAATTTTTTGAGCCTAACCATGATAAATTCGCCCTACAAGTGGTAGCAAGGCTAATATTTATAACTCTATATGGGGTAAGATTCGCCCATTGACCTACACTGTCATAATCTTGTTCCCTCCTTATTTTGTACCCTGGGAACAACGCTGCTAGTGCAGCTAACCTAGCACTAGATTAACATAGAACAAACAAGAAACAAATTTTGATTGACTACAGATGATTTGAATTTCGTGATCACCACAAAATCACACAGGTATCCCTTAAGTGAACTGAACAGTAGACCATCATAACCTCTCAAAGGTAGTTTCTTACCAAATACAGTGGCCCATCCAAATAGCCAGTAAACTACTACCCTCACGTACAACTAGCAAGCAACTAGTGAAGAGGTAAGACCCTTTGTTGCTCCTGTTAAACCCATCCTCTAGTTCATGCCCAAAGAGAACCCAACCATTAATCCCGATCTTTGGATGGCTTTTTGCACCTTCCTCCATACTAGGGGTTCTCGACACCATACAACCCCAACCCAAATGAACAACCTCCTTTATGGCACTACAACACAGTGGGAACATGGAATTTACTGCCAAATACTTCACCAAATGACTTCTTACAGGTAGCCATTTGAACATCACTTTCCACATCAAAACACATGCCTTGCAACCCTGCCAAATATCCTCAGTCTGTCTTTCCACCACACCCAGTCCACTCCTAAGCTTCCATGTCTTATTCATTACTAAAAATTCTTAATTTTGATTAAAATTTTTTCAAACTCTAGTTGTTGCATTTTTAAACTTAGATATCTCAAATATTTTTTCCTTATATGTTTTTCTTTTTTTACTTTTTATCCAATATGAAACTTTTCCACATGTGGTGTAAGGACCACATTGTCCACTTATGGCCCCTATACTAAGGACAGATAGTGGAGAGGTTTGGTTAATAAGACCTTCTTTGAATGCTTTACTGCCTTGGGTTTGCAATAGATATAGAGGAGATAGAAGGATACCTAATACATTACTTTGAACGATACACAAGCAAGGTGCATCTAGTATTTCTCGGACTACACATTAAAAAAGAGAGCGGGTTGACACTACAGACCTTCAAAAGCGAGAACTTTGAGAAAATAATTAGGCCTTTTCAATATTATCTATTTTGGTTGGGCAATCCACCTCAACTAGTGGCCATTCCTATAGATCATCACTTGGTTCCCATGCTTGGGGAGAGAGGAGACCTTTGGATAATCATAAATTACGTATGTGTTTTCAATGCACTGGTGCATTTAGAAGATTCAATTAGCCATACGCTTATGCATCTAACCACTCTAGTGTTGGGGTCTTTGCCCATGTGGTGTGGTGTTTTAGGGATAATGCCCATGTGGTGTTTTATACAGCCTACTTACTCTACCTAAATTATGAAACAACTCTTAACCAACTATATAATCTATAATATTCCACATAAAAGATGATTTTTCAAAAGATGGTTTTGAAGACTAAAATTTAAACGTTTTTTTATTTAAATAAAAATAGCACCAATTTCAAAAATAACATAAAACCTACTTTAATCTCTCTTTTTCTTGTTCTTGTTTTCTTGTTTTCTTGTTTTTAATACATGATTTTCTTATTTTAACAAAATTCTTATTTTCTTGTTCTTGATACATGAATTCTAAAAATAAAATTTAAATGTTATATTAAATTCAAAACTTCAGTAATTTGTAAACTTCAGTTATAAATTTTTTTTAATAGATTATTTTAAAAAACAAATTATATACTTTTTGACATTTAAATAAAAACTTCACTAACTTAAACTCTTATTTTCTTTTTTTTTAAGATCATTTTTAAAAATAAAATTTAAACGTTTTTTTATTTAAATATAAATAACACTAATTAAAAAAATATTTTTAATCTCTTTTTTTTAAAAGATGATTTCAAAAAACAAAATATATACATTTTCAAGCTTTAAATAAAAAATTACGTAATTCCAAAAATAATTTCAAAAAACTTTAAAATGCATTTGAAATTTGAAATATTTTATCATTATTCCTATAAACTAAAATTTAAACGTTTCTTTATTTAAATAAAAATAGCACTAATTTAAAAAATAACTTTAATCTCTTTTTTTTAAAAGATGATTTTAAAAACAAAATACTTACATTTTCACATTTTAAATAAAAAATTATGTAATTCCAAAAATAATTTAAAAAAACTTTAAAATGCATTTCAAATTTAGAAATATTTTATAATTATTCCTATAAACTAAGATTTAAACGTCTTTTTATTTCAATAAAAATAGCTCTAATTAAAAAAAATAACTTTAATCTCTTTTTTTCCAAAGATGATTTTTAAAAACCTAATTTTCACATTTTCACATTTTAAATAAAAAATTAAAATGCATTTGAAATTTGAAATATTTTATAATTATTCCTATGAACTAAAATTTAAACGTTTTTTTATTTAAATAAAAATAGCTCTAATTTAAAAAATAACCTTAATCTCTTTTTTTTCAAAGATGATTTTTAAAAATAGAATTTTTACATTTTCACATTTTGAATAAAAAATGTCGTAATTCAAAATTTTAAAAAAACTTTAAAATGCATTTCAAATTTAAAAATATTTTATAATTATTCCTGTGAACTAAAATTTAAACGTTTTTTTATTTAAATAAAAATAGCTCTAATTTAAAAAGTAACTTTAATCTCTTTATTTTCAAAGATGATTTTAAAAAACAATAATTTTTACATTTTCACATTTTAAATTAAAAATGTCATAATTCAAAAATTTAAAAAAAATTTACAAATGCATTTGAAATTTAGAAATATTTTATAATTATTCCTATGAACGTTTTTTTATTTAATAAAAATAGCTCTAATTTTAAAAAACAAAATTTTTTCATTTTCACATTTTAAATAAAAAATGTCGTAATTCAAAAATTTCAAAAAAAATTTAAAATGCATTTGAAATTTAGAAATTTTTTATAATTATTCCTATAAACTAAAATTTAAATAAATTTTAGCAAAAAAAAATGCTACATAAAAAAAACCCTACGTGGACTCTCCCGCTCCGTCCATCTCTGTCGCTATCCATCGGTCGCTCTCTATCGGTGGCGCAATTCCGTCGACATCCCGCAAATCCGAAATCGGTCGATGAGGAGGAGCTCGATCGAGGTATGCAGAATGAGGGGGGTCGCTCTCCTTTTATAAGAAAATTTAGGGTTTCCCTACCTCGATCGAGGTATTTCACATGCAACATACATATCGCTCCATCATACCTCGATCGAGGTATAGACATGCCATGATACCTCGATCGAGGTATTTTGACATGCCCATACATCTCGGTAGAGCTACCTCGATCAAGGTATAGACATGCCACGATACCTCGATCGAGGTATTGTGACATGCCCATACATCTCGATACATCTACCGCGATCGAGGTATTGACATGCCACGATACCTCGATCGAGGTATGTCGGTAGCAGCCCGATGCCCCATGTCTCGATTGACGTATTTGACATGCAGCCAAGTCATCGGTCCAGCATACCTCGATCGAGGTATGTCAGCTGCCCTGTCGGATGGCACATACCTCGATCAAGGTATAGCTCGACATGCCACATTACCTCGATCGAGGTGTAGCTGGATTGCCACGATACCTCAAACGAGGTAGATGTGGCATGTATAGGTGGCTTGCCAGCAAACCTCGATCGAGGTATAGGCTCGGTCCAGTGAAAAAAGCCCAGCACCTCGATCGAGGTATTGGCTTGGCTCGGTTGTCCTCGTGTGTGATTTTCATTGGAACTAATACCTCGATCGAGGTATTGTAGACCGAAGCAAAACCTTTGTATTTTCACTCGAGCGGGTGTCACACTCACCCGAAAGTGGTCCGGAAGTGGACACCCTTAGCTTGCTACCACCCTGGAACGTAGCTGCATGCAGATTGTGCGTGATTTGCCAAGGGTGTCGCTGCCCCATTGCAGCTTGGACCCTATGTACATCCAAAAAAACATTATTATGCTCTGTGTACTCAAAGGTTCTTGGTCCTTGCTTTCGCCTTTGTAGTTGGTCCTCCTTTCTTTTTGCTATGTTGGACAGTTGTCTTGTTTGTGCCTTCCAATGTCATGCTTTCTGAGATGTATATAAATCCACCCAAAAAATCTTAAATAGCAAAATTTATTTCTTTTCTTGCATTTCTAAAGTGTACAGGTCTCGGCAATAGAGGGTTCTTAATGCCTTGACCTTGAAGTGCATTTACAAAGACATTATACGCAACTAAGTAGTCTTGCCGACTAATGCCAGCAGCATCACATGCATGGACAACTTCCGATAGATCTACAAGATTCTCTAAATCAGTTGCAACCTCTTGTAATATTGCATGTTGCAATGCATGCTGACGAGGGTCCCTAAGAATAGAAATGAATTCTTTCTTCTTAATTACACTCTTTACAGCACAAAGTTTGCTAGAGGAATTTCTTCCAATAACCTCCTCCATAAATTTTTTGCAAAAATCATGATAACATTAGAAAAATAAATGACTCATTTGTAAGTAATGCTTCATAATTACAAAATAGTCCATATTTACATATCTTGTAGCTTTCACCTTGCGTTTCCTTACTCCACCACCATATGCCAAGATCTCCATTGGTTGCATGGGCTTGATCCTATGCTTGTAACCTAGAGGGGTTCTTTTTATCCTTTCTAATCTCCTAGTCAATGTAGCAAGCTCTTGTTGGATACACCAAGTCTTTTTCAACAGTTTGTTCTTCTCATCTACTAATCTTGTGATTGTCTCTTGTGACCTCTCTTTTGTAATTTTTGAGTCAGTGTTGGCTCTTTCCTACTGCTTTCATAGGAAGAGCTGCGTATTCTATGTTTGCAGGGTTCTGAGGCTTTTTGTCATCTACAGATATATTAGAGTTGTCGATTGTAGTATACGTGTAGCTTAGGACCTCGAGTCGTGTTCCGATGAGAGACATAGGCTTATGTGTGGTAAGCAAACAAAGTGCATGCATGTATAAAAGGAACGTAAATCATCTTTGTTGAGGTAATGAAGGCTTTCACCTTCATTGGGGGTTGTAGGGTTTAGGAGGAGTTTAAGGGTTAGAAGGAGGTTCTAGGGTTAGAAGGAGGTTCCAGGGTTCACAAGGAGGTTCCAGGGTTCACAAGGAGGTTCCAGGGTTCAGAAGGAGTTCCAGGGTTTAGAAGGAGGTTCCAGGGTTTAGAAGGAGTCCAAGGTTAGAAGGAGGAGGTTCCAAGGTTTAGAAGGAGGTTCCAGGGTATAGAAGGAGGTTCCAAGGTCAGGGAAGAGTACATGGTGGAGAACTCGTCTCGCTCGTAGATCATGGAGTTTTAAGGGTTGAGGAACAAAGGTTTTAGGGGAGCATAGGTGTAGGAGAGGAGGAAGGTGTAAGAGCATGGGGGAAAGAAGAGAGAGGAGGGAGGAGGAGGAGGGATGAGGAGGAGAGAGGAGGAGGAGGAGGAGGGAGGAGGAGGATGAAGGAGGAGGAGGGAGGAGGAGGACGAAGGAGGAGAGGGAGAGGGTGGGTTGCAAGGTTGGAGGAGAGGGGAGGAGGAGTTGCAAGGTTAGGACATGCTTTTGGACGTGGAGTGCAAGGAAGCATGGACACTTGAGACAAGTGCTTGGAATACCAAAGTAGACTCAACACAATGCCCCAAAGAGTGTGGGCTTGATTCCATTATGGGGTATTTATACAAGTTGGAGAGCTTCTCTCTCTACATGTAACACAAAGTTGTATCACAAAGTTGTAACACATTCTCTCTCTACAAGTAGAAGTTGTATCACAAAGTTGTAACACATTCTCTCTCTACATGTAGAAGTTGTAACACAAAGTTCTAACACAAATTTGTAGCACAAAGTTGTATCACAAAGTTGTAACACAAAGTTGTAACACATTCTCTCTCTACATGTAGAAGTTGTAACACAAAGTTGTAACACAAAGTTGTATCACAAAGTTGTATCACAAAGTTGTAACACAAAGTTGTATCACATTCTCTTTCTACATAAGTTCATGTTGGCACAGAGTCAACAGTCAGCAAGGTTTTTTGTCCTTGGGTTATTTGTTCTTGGAAGTTATGCATAGTATCTCTAAGTATCTTTGTCTCTCCTTCCATTCTCAACAAGTGAACCTTCAGCATTGGAATGGACGATGTGTTTACAATATCCTAGTAAGCCTTGAAGACCATTGCCTACATATTGAATCAAAATCATCACATTTTCAAATAAAGGTGGAGCTCCTATCAAAGGATGCACTGGATAGAGTCCACCAACACTCCATAAGTCGACATGTTTTGTTCCTTGTTGTGGTAATTGATATAGTGTATCTTTGCCAGCAACCTTGTGGCCATAACATTGACAAGTTGTGGCATACTCTAGTGTAACTTTGATGTGCAAGGTGCTTTTTTGTGGCTTGTCGGTGCGACCTTCCAATGGAGCCATGAGAGGGATTCAGAAATAAGTCCTTGGATCAGTTCAAAGAATAGAATAGCATCAATGGAAACAAGTTTGGGACAATTGAAAGATATAATAGGATCAATGGAAGCAACAAGTTTGGGACAAAATGATGAGAAGACATTGGATTTGGGTGTTGCAAAGTGCTTACGATAGAAGGAGTATGAATGTGGGATTGGAAGATGATTACAGTGAGAAAGAGTAGGATTTAGATGTGGAAAAGTGATTTGGGTGCATAGGCATGGTTTGGGGGAAAGTTTTGAAGAGTTTTGGTCCATTTTGAACACTTTTGAAAATTTTCAAATTTTTGGGCTAGGGTGTACCCGCAAGATACTTTGGACCACCTAAAGGTTGTTAAGAGAGTTAACTTTTTGATAGTGGGTGGGCCCTCCAACTAGGAGAGAGAGGTGCACTTTTGGGGACCACCAAAGACCTAGGGAGATGTACTTTTTTGTCCCCATATGGGGTGATGGGACCCTTTCTCGACCTTATTAGTTCTTAATCCATTTTCCTAATCCACTCCTTATGAGGCCCTTTTTGAGTCCAAAAATTCCCCAAATGCCTTGTGGGAGCAATGCATAGCACGAGCTGTCCACAAGTGTACGTCACTCAAGTGGCCTCCGGATTGTTGCAATATGGTTTCAAATGAGGAAGGGGGAAGAGGGAGAGGGAGAAGGAGGGGAGAAGAGGGGAGGAGGAAGGGAAGAAGGGGAAGGGAGTGAAGGGGGATAGAGTGACAACCACAAAGGCACTACAATGGAAACAAGAGAACACCCAAAACACTCTCTTAGAAGAGAAGAGGGAGCTTGTATTCAACCTTGTGCAAACAACAATGAAGATCAAAGTCAACCATTTGGCCTTTTATACAAGTCACCTTTTGAAGGCAGGGCCAACCCTTTTCCTTTTTAGCACTCTCCCTCACTTTACAACCATGGGCTCTTGGGCTTGTAGGGCACCACGGCATATTTCTATTCTTACAACCTCTCCATACTAGTGGAAATAGTGCTTGTGTTAACCATATTAAAGTGCTTGGGACAAACCTGGTATTAGGCGATGGTCCTAACTGGTTCCCAAATAGGGCTTGTGTTAGCCTCGCCACTTCTAGGCTCGGGTGATTTGGGGTTCAAACTCCCTGAGCGCCCTCATACCTTCACCTATTTGGGGTTTGAACCTTGTATTCTAGGCTCAAAACCTGGAGTGACGAGGCTCGACTTCTGCGAGACACCCCACGACAACCCTGAATGTTTGCTAAGAAGCATTTTCTTAAATTCGAATATTTGGGGAACAGACTCCCTGAGTTTGAGCGGTTCTCCTTTCATGGTTATTTTTGTTGGCATCAGTATTTCCTATGGATGTGGATCTGAAAAGTGCAAGGTGCACGCACTCTTTGTAGCCCGGAAGTGTGCATCTCCTTGTTCCTGGTATGCACCTCCTTGTTTCTGCCGGGGGCAACTGGAACATACAGCCTGTGCCTAGGATCCTTAAATCCTTGGACTTTGGAGTGGTTCTTTGAGTATTTGGGGATCAAGCTCCCTGAGTTTGAGCTATACTCCTTCCATGTGCACATTGCTTGTAATCATTGACCTATGTAGAGATCAACTATACCACCATCAAAAGAGAAGCCCTACCAATGGTGTATAGTGTAAAGAAATTTTGGCACTATCTACTGGCAAATGATTTGGTCTTCTACAATGACCATCAAGCATTGCTTTATCTTGTGAACCGTCCCTGTACAACAAGAAGAATAACCAAATGGCTCCTCTTGCTTCAAGAATTCAACTTCAAAATAGTGGTCCGCAAAGGTGCCCAATACTACATTGCCGATCATGTCTTGAGTCAAGTCGGGCGAAGAAGCCACTGGAGTCGAAGATGACTTACCAGATGCTACACTATTTCAAATCGATGCTGTTCCAGAGTGGTGTGGGGATATCATTGGGTACTTGATGGTAGGAAGACCACCCCCTGAAAAGAAAGTAGTAGATGTCAAAAAATTGATTCTAAAGGCTGCACCCTATCAACTCATTGCAGGACAATTGTACAAGATGGGCAAGGATTAGATATTAAGAAGATGTGTAATGCCTCATGAGATCATGCCAATCCTGAGTGAAGTCCATGAAGGCATTGTAGGAGGACACTTCCAAGGGGAAGCCACAACAAGAAAAGTTCCCCTCGCAGGCTACTAGTGGCCAACAATATGGGTAGATGCCTATGAATATGTAAAAGGTTGTGATATATGCCAACGGACTACTAAACCACAACATAAAGACTTCAATCCCCTAACAACAGTTGTTTCACAAAAACCATTTGAGGGGGATTGACTATGTGGGTCCCATACATCCAGCAGCAAAAGGAACACAAGCACACTACATCATTGTGGCCACTGATTACTTTACAAAATGGGTTGAAGCTAAAGTAGTCAGAAAGGCAGATGCCAGAAGCACCAGCAAGATTCTTATACGAAAATGTGATCACCCAATTCGAATGCCCCATTAAAATTGTGTCAGTAGAGGCACACATTTTGTCAATGAGGTAATCCAAGAACTCTTTCTGGCTTCATGGTAATCCATAGAAAAGGCACACCCTGCTACCCCCAACGGAATCAGCATGTAGAGAAATTGAATGCTACGGCCTTATGGGCATATAGAACCACATTCAAGGTCAGTACAAGAAACACACCTTTTCAATTGGTGTAAGGCCTTGACGTTGTGGTCCCACTAGAATTTGTAATACCAAGCCTATGCATAGCAGCACAGGAATTCATGGGAGACCATGAATCCTTGAAAGAAAGGCCTATCAGTTGGACAAGCATATAGAGACAAGACTAGTCGCCTACCATGCCATGACAACATAAAAATGCAGAAGAAAGGCATGGTTTGATAGAAATCTGAAAGCTAAATACATCAAGGAAGGCGACTGAGTCCTGTTATACAATGCCAAAGTATACAAGAGAAAACTGAAGTATCTAGGTCAAGGACCCTACCGAGTACGAAAGATGAATCCCATCGGAGTTGTGCTGTTGGAAACACTGGATGGAGCCCAATTCAACACAACAATAAACGGGAGTTGGACTAAAGTGCTACTACATCAACACGCAATCCATCCCCGACAAAAACGAAGATTTGCGAAACCAAGTCTTCCCTACTTAGGATTACATTGTATCACGAGCACTCACTTGCATATGTACATCTTTGCACATATAGGTAGCATCAATCGATTTTAACCTGGGGCTCAGAAGTGATGACTGAGTTCTAGCTGCCCTATGAAAATCCTAGCAATTTATTTATAAAAAACAAGCATACCTAGTTATAGGTCACATGCACACACACACTTTCGATTAGACACATACATAATTGCATGAATAATTGTATCGCACACTTTCATTCCACACTCTCAAAGCATGTATAAAAATAAGATTTCTCTCACACACACATACACATAAAGGTCATACTGGCATGCCAATCAATCTAATGATCAATAGTACACTACATGCACATGGATGCAGGTTCATCAAAGATGCCGCCACTAAAGAGGATGTGCAGAAAGAGCCCACCGCCTCAACCACAAGACCCCCTTTAGAGTTCACAGCCATCTACCTCCTCTCAACCACAACAATCACATGCATTCGTGGTCTAGAGTGATAGCTTCGAAGAAGATTCAGTGCATGACCAAGCAGAACAAATGCCACCCTAGTCACCACCGGCCTACATAGCCATTGATAGGGCCCAGTCACTGGAACTTGTCTAGCCACCCACATCGACTTATGCTCTTTCCCAGGAAGCAACATCTTATTGAGAGCAACGGGGTCTAGGCAGTTTGCATGAGAGCATCAAATCCTTGGAGGACAGTCCAACCACGACCACATACATCAAGGACTTTCTCCATTGTTACTACTCTAGAAATGGAAAGGTTGGCAAGTACGGTACAATCACTATACAGTAGAGCCCACTCAACATTATCCTCAATAGTACAGTCATTCAAAGGGCTTTCTCACTACCAACACCAGGTGGCAAATATCCTGAACGGCCTACTGATGCAAGGTTTCTCGAAGTACAGTGTCTTCTCACCAAGGGTACACTGATCCATAGAGACAGCATATTGCTTCACACAATCCTTGACCATCGCCTCAAGGAATCAGCACAATTCCTATCCACAATCCTGGGGGTTAAGTGCAGCAAGAATTGCTTCCTTCCGCTCCACACATTTGTTTTACTGAGTAGGAAGCTAAAACAAGATTGGGTCCAGCACTTTGTCATCTTCTTTACAAAGAAACTCGATGGTTCTTCATGCCAAAAATGTAAAATTCCACACTTATTGGCTATAATCATCAAAAAAGAACTACAAGAAAGAGAAATGACTCTGCCCTAGTCACCAAAACCAATTGAGGAGTTGGACATACCATTCTCACCAGTATGGGAGCCGTCACTAACTTCTCCTACTATCACATTGATAAGTGCAAATGCCTTAGTAGAAATACCTATTATGGAGTTCGGGATTGCGGAATTGTCCCACAAGATGCTACAGCTCGGTGTACAACTGCAACCAATATGTCTCCACCAATAGCAGCAACTAGAGTTCGAGACAAGATCGGCACCAAAACCTGAGGAAAGATCAGCACCAGAGCCTGAGGCTACATCAGCACTCAAACCACCCATTGACGCCATGCCAGTCGATGAGCCACAAGGGGAGCTAGTGCCAGATCACAATATGATTATTGTACACAAGGGACTGAAATGCCATTGGAACAACCTCCCCCAAGTACTACAGAATCATCGGGATGGCTACATGGGCACCACTTGTATCAGCAATATTGCCAGATCTCATCACCGTCTGTCATTCTCCAACATCAAGCTGGCCAAATGATCTAAATGTCAGAACTATTCACTAGCTTCACAACAAGACAAAGCACCTATAGACGTGCACACAGACGCGTTTACTGAACTTCAAAAAAAACTTACGGGCACGTCTATTTGCACATCTATTTGTGCGTCTAGAGACTCGTGTCTAACAACGCATCTATATAGCAAAAAACTGCGCGTATGGACACACATATAGATGTGTAAATAGACGCTCTACTAGAAAATTTAAAAAACAGACAGACACATCGTTAAACGCGTGTATAGATGCATTTATAAACGATCTTATAGACGCTTTTATAGATGCACAAATAGACACTCCTAGAATAGACAGACGTGTTTATACACACTGATAAACGCGCTACTACATATTTTTTAAATTTACAGAATGCTGTGTATGTTGTGCATGCTATGTTGTTACAGGAATCCCATTTCCACATTGTGTAATTCAATTCTTACAGCCAACGCATTTTAATTAGCACTCTTGCAAGCACGTCTATAGCCGACAATTACAATTCCAAATAAAACATTACAACTCCAAAACGTTTAGTTCACAAGGCATTAATTGATAGAACATTGCACAAGAAAATTGAAAGCTCAAAAAGCACTTGTATGTACATATAGCACGAAGCTAAGCCACGTCATGTGGCTTCAAGTACAAAAAATAAGAGGAGTGTATATACAAGAGGCATGAAGCCAAGCCAGTGGCTTTAAGTACAAAAAAGGGTAGCTAGCACTACTTCTACGACTAGTCTAAGTTCTCCACATCCTCGCTCCCTTCCACGCTCCCTTCTCTGCCTCCTTCCTCGTCTTCTTGTGCAGGGGCCTGTAAACAAGGGACAACATATCAATGTATGAAAAATAAAATCTTTACTTATAATATTGACATTATTCAATTACTTTCAAATACCTTGGGTGGCGCTCCAGTAGCCTGGATATACTGCTCCTCAGTAATCAACCCGTCATGATAGAAGTGCTTCCATGTATCTCCTCTGCGATGGTGGCAGTGGTAGGCTGTCTCGACAAGAGTAGGGTATCTGCCCACGATATCAAGCTGTAAGACGACACAATTTGCGGAGGGGTTAGTACAAAGAAACAACCTCCAACTACATAAACAATATAATTTGAGATAGATACTTACAAATTGAGCCTCCCATGATTCAACACCCCCTGCTCCAAAATGCGCGCTTCCATATTTCTCCATTTGGATCCTTCGTGCCTCCACGTGCTACACACTGGGATCCTCCCTTGCTGCCTTCATTGCTTTCTTCCACTCACACTTGTGAGCAGCGGTGTGGAGCGGGCCCCTTAGTGGTTGACCTCCCTCGAGCCTGGCAAGCTCCGCTAGTGCCTGCCTCTTAAGCGAAGATCTTTTATTGCCAAGTATCGTAACAATATTTGACTTGGCCCATTTATCTATGAACTGACGATTGGGGGGGTTAGGATACCTAGAGCGAACAGCAGTGAGGGTCTCATCAGCCAACCTCTTTGGCTGGTCTTTGTAGTGGATAAAGTAATCTCTGTAATTGTTAGCAATTACAAAGCGCATGCAGGCCATGATGTCCTTCCCCCGTGCATCCATCAAGATGCCTCCTCTCTGAGTGATGTCATAGAAGATCGTACCATCACCCGGAGGCACATCTAAATCATCTGAATCATCATCGTCCCCACCACCACCCTTCCCAAAGCAGTGTGCCATGCATCCCCCACCGCTCTCCCTGCTACTACGCCTGCTACCATGTCGTGTCGAGCTAGTACACTGGCCACTCGTAGCTGGAGACTGCACGAGACTATGTGGACCACTTGTAGCTGGAGAACCAAGTCTCGACTACACAGGAGTATGCCAACAGCTCTACGAGACAGAAGGACCTCTTAACGGCATGGGGGAAGGGGCATAAGATGGCATGGGGGAAGGGCCTCGGCTATGCAGCCAACTAGGCTGTGCTGACTCCACTGAAGTAATCTCAGCTGGTGTGGGGCTAGGGTGGTTTGGAGTCTGTAGTGCCGACTAGCCATATACTTCCTAGGACTGGGAGGTGTCCTAAAAGGTTATATAACTCCCAAAAAATAGACTCTTGGAGATAGGTGAGCCTAAAGAGCTTCCTGGTCACATGATGAACTGGAAAAAAGAAAAAAAGAAGATTACTGATGAGGTGAGAAGAGAAAAAGAAGAGAAAAAGAGAGAGAAAAGGGAAGGGAAGAGAAGAGAAGGGAAGGGAACGGAAGAGAAGAGAAGGGAACGGAAGGGAAGCGTCTAAAACTATCGGAGCGCATCTATAGGCACGTCTATTTTCACGTATAACAGCACATCTATAGATGCGACTGTCTGTGTCTGAAAATAGGCTAGACGCATCTATAGACGCGCCTCTAGACACGGTTTTAGATGCGCTCTGAGACGCATCTATAGATGCGCTCCGACAGATGGACTATTCTAAAAAGTGAAAAAGGACATGTGCCCGGCACAAAAGCGTAACACTGATATCAAAATCATTTGTTTCTTGGATACGACAAAGGACAAATCCAAAGAGAGCAACTTCCAAAGAAGATCAACCGTAAAGAGACTTACCTTGGATAGAGGTACGGAAGCTTCTTGGACTTCTTCAAAGTTGCTTCTCTTCCTTATTCACCCTCTTCTCCTGTAAGCCTGGAAGTAAGTGCTCGGGGGGGTCACTATGTATAAACCCTCTATATCACGTGCGTTCAAGGCCTATATTTAAAATCCCTTATCTGTAAATTTTTTCTTTAATAAAATGTACCCCTTTTCTATACAAATCTGTAAATTTTTTCCAAAACTATTTTAAATAGTCCCTTATGTATATTTATTTATGTAAATTTTAGGAATAAAAAATATCCTTCTGTTGAACTCACGTGATAGGGTTACATATGATGAGTGACCCCCCCGAGAGTAAGTGTGGGTGCCTTCCTCTTAAGTGTCGGACTGTGGATCTGTTAATAGCAAAGCAAGCAAGCCGCGTGAAGCTTATGTGAAGAAAAGCAAAGCAAGCACGCTAAAAGTAGATTTGAAAACTACGTCTATAGGCACATCTAAAACTGCATCTATAAGCGCGTGTAATTGCGCGTCTAAATACATAGAGTAGACACGGTTTTAGACGTGCCTATAGACATGCACCACAAAATAGACAGATGTGGTTTTAGATGCACCTTTAGATGCGCCATAGAGTTTTAAAATTAAATATTCGAAGAAAAGCAAATTTTTTTGGGTTGTTTGTTTGTAGGATGTCTTCATCTTCAACAAGTAGCTCCAGTGAGGATGAATCCCTCTGTATCGACCATCGTGAAATGTGGTTGGACAAAAAATCAAATGTATGTGTGATCGATGTCGAGGAAACACATATGGTGCATGCAAGATTACACTCAATCACATCTCAAAGTATGGAGAATGGGATGCAACTGTAAATATGGTAAGTGTTAAAGAGTTAAGGTTGATTGAGATACCTATGGGTGTTCATATGTTTGAGTTATGATCCCGTTTTAATTTGATATAGGATGCAGTGCCACACCCGCATATGTTGCCCTATGCTCGT
Organism: Dipteris shenzhenensis; assembly: GCF_047967505.1. Classification (NCBI taxonomy): domain Eukaryota; kingdom Viridiplantae; phylum Streptophyta; class Polypodiopsida; order Gleicheniales; family Dipteridaceae; genus Dipteris; species Dipteris shenzhenensis. Next base: position 35,194,938 of record NC_141623.1, on the reverse strand, counting down.
TGTGAGGAGGCGAAGCATCGGCGATATGAGGTGGGATCTTCAGGAGGAACCGTTATGGATGCATGGAGTGATGGTGATGGTAGCCCTCTGCCATTACCTCATGAAGCCGTGGAGGAGGAGGTGTTTGATGATATGGTGCGGGATTTATACGTCCATCAATCCGAAGGGAGGGATGATAGCATGGAGCAGGATGATATTTTTATTGTAGCATCGACTCCACGTGCACATTCTCTATTCTACGTGCCTCCCTTGAGTTGCTAAACTTGCAAACCATCTATGGATGGAGCAATGCAAATTTGAATGCATTACTCAAGTAAGCTTTAAAGTCTATTTTGCAAACATGGTGAATTATGCTAGTGGGTCAATTACTCGAATGCTTTTCCTCATTTATGGTCTTCACGTGCAGGCTATTATGTAAAATGCTTCCGAGGGAGAATAAATTACCGACCTCAAGAGATATGGCAAGGCAACATGTGACCTCTCTTGGAGGATAAGATTACAAGCGCATCCATGCATGCGTCAACGATTGCATTTTGTTTCGTGGACTACATAAGGATGCAAGAGAGTGCCCTACTTGTGGAGAGGCAAGATATAGAGTAGATCTCAAAACTTTGGACGTGCCTCGTAAGGTTCTGTGACATTTTCCCATAATCCCTCGCATCTAACATATGTTCAAGTGCAAATCCATTGCAGAGCTCATGTCATGGCATTCCTCCCATCGATCAACCGATGGCAAGTGGAGAACTCCCATAGACTCTCCTGCGTGGAAGCATACACTATAAGGCATAGGCCATTTTTCGACGAAAATACCGACGCTTTTTACATTAAATATTTTTTTTTTCACGGGCGCAAACGTCGCTATAAGTGTCGCTAAAAGCGTCAGAAAAGGACTGTCGTTATAAAGTGTCGCTATATAGCGACACTGGCAATCATCGCTATATAGCGATGATAAACGTCGCTATATAGCGACACTGTTAATCGTCGCTATATAGCGACACTGGTAAACGTTGCTATATAGCGACGATTAATAGAAGTAAAAAAAAAGGGTTAGTGGGGCTAAACAGGGCTTCCTTTTGGCCCTATTTAGCCCCACTAATCCTTTTTTTTTTTGTAATTACAAAAGAAAGTTTTTTATAACAAAATTTCCCTTGCCTACAGGGTGATACAAAATTGTTCTTGTGAAATGATGAGTAACAAAAGCATATACATGTCGGACATATACAACAGTGTTTGTAACAAAATTACCCTTTCGAAAGGGCAATACAAAATTGCTCAAACGAGCAGATATACAAAATGCTACTACCACTACTACTCATCCGAATCTGAATAATCCTCGTCTTGTTGGCCTGTTCCTTGGTCCTCGACACCTGTGTCTTCTCCCTCGTCCTCGCCACCTGCGTCTAATCCTTGGCCTTGTTGATCGCTCGCCTTCGATGATGGGACACTTGAGCTTTGACCCTAAGAGTGAACCATATAAATCAAAAATTAGATTGGAATTTAAATTAAAAAGTGAGATTACAAGTAGGAGTAAACTTATACCATGCGAGCAGCCACCTCAGCCCAATCGACCGTCGCTCCCATTGCCTCTTGCTCAATGAACCACGGCTTTGTTCCTATCCGAAATGCGCATCGCGTCTCTACATCTGTAGGAAGACGACCCATCGCAGCTTGCTGTGGATCCAATTTACAAGAGTTAGAGTTAGCTAAAGTGCATGTAATATGTAGTAAAACAAATAGAACAATACATTAAATGAGAAGAAGTAGACTTACCACGGTTGCCTCGAATGCATACCGTCCGCCTACACCAAAGTGCGAAGTACCTACGATGTCCAGCCGTCTCTTCGCAGCCCTCCTTTGACCCTCGAACATTTCGAGATGGTCCCTATGTTGCTTCTTGAAGTACTTCCAATCAGCTTTGTCTGCCCAGCTAGGTTTAGCCAACCCCTTTGTGATGGAAGTACGCAAGGTTGATCTATGATGCTTCAGGACCAAACCCATGCGCTCTCGCATATAATCGTCATTAAACTCCACATTTGGCAGATTAGGGTATCTTTGTTTTAACTCATCGATCATCGCCTGCTTCTTTTGGGCATCTTGATACCGCGAATCAGTATTTATGCCGCTCTTGAAGTGATGACTCATCAACCTCCTCATGGTGGCCATCACTGCTTTGCCCTTTTTATCTTCTATTATCTCTCCAATAGATGTGATTTGATAGGAGAGATCCCCTAATGAGTAAGGGGGACTGACGGTAGCAGAGTCTAAAGGAGTGGAAGCTGTGCGAGCACTTCCAGAGCGAGGAGTAGCAGTGGGAGTAGGAGAGGGAAGGGGACCTGACTAATACTATGTCTCCGGACCAAGTGGAGACCTAAAGGAGTGTGAGTGTGTTGACTCGTCTACATCTCCCGAGTCAGCACAACATGAGCCGCCCATCCTACTCTTCCTTCCCTTGCGAGAGGCATGTGTAGGTGATGATCCTGCGGTCGAAGGGGCACGAGGGGATGGCTGGGCAGTACGTCCACCTGTCCATGTAGGGGAAAGAATTGCTGAGCACTACAAGGCATAGGCCATTTTCCGACGGAAATATCGACGCTTTTTACATTAAAATTTTTTTTTTCACGTGCGCAAAGGTCGCTATAAAAGTCGTTAAAATCGTCGGAAAACGAGCGTCGCTATAAACCGTCGCTATATAGCAACGCTGATAATCGTCGCTATATAGCGACGATCAAAACGTCGCTATATAGCGACACTGTTAATCGTCGCTATATAGCGACACTGGTAAACGTCGCTATAAAGCGACGATTAACAGAAGTAAAAAAAAAGGGTTAGTGGGGCTAAACAGGGCTTCCTTTTGGCCCTGTTTAGCCCCACTAATCCTTTTTTTTTTTTGTAATTACAAAAGAAAGTTTTTTATAACAAAATTTCCCTTGCTTGCAGGGTGATACAAAATTGTTCTTGTGAACGATGAGGAAGAAATGCATATACATATACAACTGTGTTTGTAACAAAATTACCCTGTGAAAGGGCGATACAAAATTGCTCAAACGAGTGGATATACAAAATGCTACTACCACTACTCATCCGAATTCGAATCCGAATCGTCTTGTTGGCATGTTCCTTGGTCCTCGACACCTGCGTCTTCTCCCTCGTCCCCGACACCTGCGTCTTCTCCCTCGTCCTTGGCACCTGCGTCCGATCCTTGCCCCTGTTGATCGCTCGTCTCTGATGATGGGACGCTTGAGCTTTGACCCTAAGAGTGAACCATATAAATCGAAAATTAGATTGGAACTTAAATTAAAAAGTGAGATTACAAGTAGGAGTAAACTTATACCGTGCGAGCAGCCACCTCAGCCCAATCGACTGTCGCTCCCATTGCCTCTTGCTCAATGAACCACTGCTTTGTTCCTATCCGAAATGCGCGCCGCGTCTCTACATCCGTAGGAAGACGACCCATCGCAGCTTGCTGTGGATCCAATTTACGAGAGTTAGAGTTAGCTAAAGTGCATGTAATATGTAAGTAAAACAAATAGAACAATACATTAAATGGGAAGAAGTAGACTTACCACGGTTGCCTCGAACGCATACCGTCCGCCTGCACCAAAGTGTGAAGTACCTACGACGTCCAGCCGTCTCTTCGCAGCCCTCCTCTGACCCTCGAACATTTCGGGATGGTCCCTATGTTGTTTCTTGAAGTACTTCCAATCAGCTTTGTCTGCCCAGTTGGGTTTAGCCAACCCCTTTGTAATGGAAGTACGCAAGGTTGATCTGCGATGCTTTAGGACCAAACCCATGCGCTCGAGCATATAATTGTTATTAAACTCCACATTTGGCAGATTAGGATATCTTTGTTTTAACTCATCGATCACCGCCTGCTTCTTTTGGGCATCTTGATACCGCCAATCGATATTTATGCCGCTCTTGAAGTGATGACTCATCAACCTCCTCATGGCAGCCATCACTGCTTTGCCCTTTTTGTCTTCTATTATCTCTCTGGCAGATGTGATTTGATAGGAGAGATCCCCTGATGAGTAAGGGGGACTGACGGTAGCAGAGTCTGAAGGAGTGGAAGCTGCGCGACCGCTTCCGGATCGAGGAGTAGCTGTGGGAGTAGGAGAGGGAAAGGGACCTGACTGATACTGTGTCTCCGGACCAAGTGGAGACCTAAAGGAGCGTGAGTGTGCTGACTCGTCTACATCTCCTGAGTCAGCACAACATGAGCCGCCCATCCTACTCTTCCTTCCCTTGCGGGAGGCATGCGCAGGTGATGATCCGGCGGTCGAAGGGGCGCGAGGGGATGGCTGGGCAGTACGTCCACCCGTCGGTGTAGGGGAAGGAATTGCGGAGGTCCTCTGAGAGAGTAGAGAGAAGAATCTCGCTGTGCCTCCTCATCGCTCATCTGCGCTACAAACTCGTCGGGAGTCCCAACAAAGCCATGCGTGGCTAGCAAAGGAGTCCCCTGAGGGGTAGTCGCAGTGCTACGTGGAAGAGGGGTCAGAGTCGCAGTGCTAGGACCGAGAGGAGTCGGACCAGGGGTACTCCTCGGGGTAGTCGCCTGAGAGGAATCAAAGTCCTCTGGAGCATATAGATCGTGAGCTCTCCTCCTGCGAGGTTGTCCGTACTCGTCGGATGAGCGACGTGATCCCATGTCTAACATAGACACAAACACGAAAACAGAAAACAAAAAACAAACATGAGCATTCTCATAGGCATAGGCATAGGCAAGAAGAAAGAAGAGGGAAAGGAAAGAAGAGGGAAAGGAAAGAGGGAAAGAAGAGGGAAAGATAAGAGGGAAAGAAGATGTAAAGGAAAGAAAAGAATGAGAATGAGGAAATAGAGAATGAGAGAAGGGGGAAATAGAGAAGGGGAAAGAGATGAGGGAAAATAGAGAAGGAGAGAAGGGGGAAATGAGAGAAGGGGGAAATAGAGTGGGAAATAGAGAATGAGCTTATGCAGAAATAGAGAATGAGCTTATGCTTCTCTCATTCTCTATTTCCGCATAAGCTCACGCATAAGCATGAGCTTATGCGGAAACTTAAGCATAAGCTCATGCACATGCATGAGCATAAGCATGAGCTTATGCTTAAGCATAGGCATCGGAAATAGAGAAGGAGCTTATGCATAAAAAAGAGAATGAGTTTCCGCATGCTTATGCTCATGCGGAAAAAGAGAAGGAGCTTATGCAGAAAAAGAGAAGGAGAGAAGCTTATGCGGAAACTCATTCTCTATTTCCGCATAAGCTCCTTCTCTTTTTCCGCATGAGCTTATGCTTATGCTCATGGGTGAGCATGAGCTTATGCTCATGTTTCCGCATATGCTCACGCAAAAGAGAAAGAGAAAGAGCTTATGCGGAAAAAGAGAAAGAGCTTATGCGGAAAAAGAGAATGAGAGAAGCATAAGCTTCTCTCATTCTCTATTTCCGCATAAGCTTATGCGGAAACTTACGCATAAGCTCATGCTCATGCATGAGCATAAGCCTGAGCTTATGCTTATGCTTATGCTCATGCAAAAAAAGAGAAGGAGCTTATGCTCATGCGGAAAAAGAGAAAGAGCTTATGCGGAAACTTAAGCATAAGCTCATGCTCATGCATGAGCATAAGCATGAGCTTATGCTTATCCTTATGCTTAAGCATAAGCATAAGCATAAGCTCATGCTTATGCTCATGCGGAAAAAGACAAGGAGCTTATGCTATGAATGCGGAAAAAGAGAATGAGAGAAGCATAAGCTTCTCTCATTCTCTATTTCCGCATAAGCTTATGCGGAAACTTATGCATAAGCTCATGCTCATGCATGAGCATAAGCATGAGTTTATGCTCATGCAGAAAAAGAGAAGGAGCTTATGCTCATGCGGAAAAAGAGAATGAGAGAAGCATATGCTTCTCTCATTCTCTATTTCCGCATAAGCTTATGCGGAAACTTACGCATAAGCTCATGCTCATGCGGAAAAAGAGAATGAGAGAAGCATATGCTTCTCTCATTCTCTATTTCCGCATAAGCTTATGTGGAAACTTACGCATAAGCTCATGCTCATGCATGAGCATAAGCATGAGTTTATGCTCATGCTTATGCTTAAGCATAAGCATAAGCATAAGCTCATGCTTATGCTCATGCGGAAAAAGAGAAGGAGCTTATGCTCATGCGGAAATAGAGAATGAGAGAAGCATATGCTTCTCTCATTCTCTATTTCCGCATAAGCTTATGCGAGCTTATGCTCATGCGGAAAAAGAGAAGGAGCTTATGCTCATGCGGAAATAGAGAATGAGAGAAGCATATGCTTCTCTCATTCTCTATTTCCGCATAAGCTTATGCGGAAACTTATGCATAAGCTCATGCTCATGCATGAGCATAAGCATGAGTTTATGCTCATGCTTATGCTTAAGCATAAGCATAAGCATAAGCTCATGCTTATGCTCATGCGGAAAAAGAGAAGGAGCTTATGCTCATGCGGAAATAGAGAAGGAGCTTATGCGGAAAAAGAGAATGAGAGAAGCATAAGCTTCTCTCATTCTCTATTTCCGCATAAGCTTATGCGGAAACTTACGCATAAGCTCATGCTCATGCATGAGCATAAGCATGAGTTTATGCTCATGCTTATGCTTAAGCATAAGCATAAGCATAAGCTCATGCTTATGCTCATGCGGAAAAAGAGAAGGAGCTTATGCTCATGCGGAAATAGAGAAGGAGCTTATGCGGAAAAAGAGAATGAGAGAAGCATAAGCTTCTCTCATTCTCTATTTCCGCATAAGCTTATGCGGAAACTTACGCATAAGCTCATGCTCATGCATGAGCATAAGCATGAGTTTATGCTCATGCTTATGCTTAAGCATAAGCATAAGCATAAGCTCATGCTTATGCTCATGCGGAAATAGAGAATGAGGAAATAGAGAATGAGCTCATGCTTATGCTCATGCGGAAATAGAGAATGAGCTTATGCTCATGCGGAAAAAGAGCTTATGCGAATGAGAGAAAGGGGAAATAGAGAAGGGGGAATGAGAGAAGCATAAGCATAAGAGAATAAGAGGGAAAGGAAATAGAGAATAAGAGGGAAAGGAAAGAGGGAAGGGAAAAGAGAGAGGGGGAAAGAGAGAAGGGGGAAAGAGAGAATAAGAGAAGAGGGAAAAAAGAGAAGGGGGAAAAATGAGAAAAAGAGAAGGGGGAAGACGGAAAGAGAGAGAGGGGAAGAGAGGGTTCCTACGCCCATCACTGCAGCTAGTGCTTAAGGCGCTAGCTGCAGGCCAATGCAAATAACAAAAATATTAAATGGAAAGAAGAGGAAGCACTTACCTGTAAAAGTATGTCCCACTCGGTGTAGTGGACTGGCCCCACAAAAGAGAGAGTATGTCCCGCTCGGTGTAGTTGACTGGCCCTACAAAAGAGAGAAAACAACCCATTTTTTCAAATAAGATGTTAGTGGAAAGAGGAGATCACAAAAGCAACTTCTTGAAAGGAGACAAGGAAAGAGAAGATTGAGGAGACAAGGAAAGGAGGAGATTGAGGAGACAAGGAGAAAGAGAAGGAAAGAAATACAGGAAGAAGAGGTGAGTTTTCTTTCTTTCTTTCTTGAAATTTCGTTTTCTTTCTTGAAATTTCGTTTTTTGTTTCAATCCTTTCAAATCAAGCATGAAAACTAGTTTACAACTTTAGCAATACAAGTAGAAACACTCACAAAACCAAAGCTAACAAACAAACAACCTACATTGTTGAAACAAACTCACCTCTTGAAGAACTTTTTTTCTGGAAACCAAAGAGGGAAAAAGGAGAGAGAGGGAGTACAAGAGGTAGGAGAAGGGTGAGGAGTGGGAAATAGAGTGGGAGGTTGCTTGGAATAGATGGGAGGTCGTCGAAAATAGGTGGGAGGAGATTTTGGGTTGCTTACTTGAGAGATTAGGAATGGCTTGAGTAAAACGCCGCGCGTTTCGCCGTTTCGGGTTTTAACCAACAGCGTCGCTATATAGCAACGATGTTTCATCGCTATATAGCGACGTTTTTAATTTAAAGCATCGTTATATAGCGACGTTTTAAATTAAAAACGTCGCTATATAACGACGAAACAGAGCGTCGCTATATAACGACTCTTACTGTTTATTTTTTTATATAGCCTCTTGTGAAGCTCAAACATGCTATGCTTATAATTGTCAATATCTCCTCTTACTATATAGCCTTACTATATAGGATTTTTTGTTTCAATCCTTACTATATAGCGACGTCATTCTTTTTATATGGCCTCAAGAGAAGCTCAAATTAAACATGCTATGCTCATAATTGTCAATATCTCCTCTTCATGCTTATGTTGTGGTTTTATAAGTGTAGATGGAAGGGACGAGCTTGATCCACCACCATCATATTTGAAAGCAAGTGATTGGATTCAAGCTTGGAGGGAGAATGGAGAGGAACCTCCTCCTGGTATGAAGAGGCTATCGATCTTTCACGAGCTTCCTTATTGGGGTCAGTTACAAATCAATCATCTCTTGGATCCCATGCATATCTTTAAGAATGTGGGGGCTACCATTTGGGCACACTTGGTTGGTTCCAAGGACTCAAGAAGAGTGCGAGAAGACTTGCGTGCTATGAATAGGATGTCTCGTTTGTGGCCCCAAGTGCATGCTTCAGGAAAAGTTGTCCTCCCGAAAGCAACGTGGATCCTCTCTACGAGGGAGGAGGCAGCGATCAAGGCAGACATTGCCTCTTTTCAAACACCGACAGGGTACATGCGTTGCTTGAAAGGAGCATTTTCAAAGGACAATAAGCTTAGTGGCCTCAAGTCCCATGATTGGCACAAGGTCTTACAGGTATTCTAAGTAGAATTAGTGTACCGATAATAGTGATGCATTAGCGTAATTATTATTATGTTATATTGTTGACATGACTTCATTGTTGCTTTGATAGTTCATCCTTCCAATTACAATAAAAGGGTGCTTACAAGAAGATGCTAGAAATGCTATATTCAAGATCTGTGGTATTGTGAGGTATGCTTACTATCAATTCGTATTATGTATTTTCTTCATGGACATGTGAAATAGGTGGATATCTCAAATATCTTACATATGCATGGACATGTGAAATAGGTGGATATCTCAAAAAGAGATCTCTATATCGAGCATCGAGAAGGCTAGGGTGGAATCCATCGAAGCCGTATGCTTGCTTGAGAAGCACTTTCCCTCAAGCATTATGACAACTCAAGTCCACTTGCTTGTGCACATAGTTGATGAGGTGGCTATAGCAGGTACCGTTCATAATCGATGGATGTTTTTTCTCGAGCGGTTTATGAAAACTTTAAAGGGGTTTGTAAGACAAAGAGCAAGACCAGAAGCAAGCATGGCAGAGGGATGGCTTGTGCAAGAGTCATTAGTATATATCACAGAGTTTCTTGCATCCACAGATCCTGATATGCCGCAAGCTTGGCACAACAAGGATGATGATCGCATCATTGGCGAGGTCCCCCAAGGAAAAGGGATTGAAAGAAAGATGAGCGAAGAGCAAATGGAGAAATTCAATAAGTTTTGTATCCTCAATAGCCCTGAGATGCAGAAGTGGATTGAGAGATATGAAGTGGCCAAAGCAGAAAGAATAAATGCAAGGACGAGATTCAGAGTAATGTACAGGCGATCACAACCATATCCACGAGATCTGGCTCTTCTCCCTACTCACATGTCACTTAATTAGCTAGAACTAGCTGTACGTAAAGCCGAATGTGATGGAGAGACAATAAACGAGCGCGAGCGGGAGTTATCATCTGGATGTATGGTGCATGTAAGTTTCTTATCTCTTGACGTAATTAAGTAGTTATTTGTGGCAATATATGCTATAAAATAGGTGCATCTTCATTGATTTTATGATGCTCTTTTACAGTACAAAAAGTACAGTGCATTATGGTCATATGGACGACATTTTCGCGTGGAACGCATCGATTCAAAGAGAGTCACGTATGATTGTGGAGTCATGGCTAACTTCACACAAGATAGCCGAGCAAGTGCTTCGGATACCAATCTTCTCTCCTCACAGTTGGATTATTGTGGAACCATACGCGACATCTATGAAATTGATTTCAGACGATTTACTATTTTCATTCTTGATGTAAAATGGTTTAGAACTACTTACAATGGTCCCCATGCGACAGTGAGAAAAGATAGTAGCGGTCTCTTTGCAATAGACTCCACCAAACATTGGACCGATGAAAGTGATACTTTTGTTCTTCCCGAGCACTGTGAGCAGGTGCATACTAATGATTTAATTAGTCGAAGCTTTCATTTTTAAAGTCCATTGATATATATATAATTGACGACATTTGGCACCCATCTTTAATATAGGTGGTTTTTCATCCGGATCATTCTGATCCAAGATGGTGGTACGTGATCCAGGTAACACCACGAAGTAAGCAAATTTTTGAAGATCGAGATGTGGATATGGAGATGCCACTACCAATGCCGGATGCAATTGATGAATCTAGCGAAGAAGATGTAGATCACCATATGAGGCAAGAGGAAGATGCGCATAATGACATCGCACAGGAGGAGGATGGAGATCACGATATTGACGAAGGAGACAACAATCATCAAGATCAATCACCACACTTAAGCTTTATTGAAGAAGATGATCAAATACTTTTAGGTGAACGTACGATACTAGAGTACGATGATGATATAGGAGATCAACTCGGTATAGAGTTGGAGATAGACTTGCTTGGCGCCTTAGACTTGGCTCAAGATGAAACAGTTAATGTAAATGCTCTTATTTGATTTTTCTCATCTCAATCTTGGACATGAATATATGAGCTTCAAAGGCTTGATGTACATGCTCTCATTTTTTAATTCTCTATGAGCTCAAACATGTATGAAAATTTAAAAAATTTTGTCATTGGAAAAAAATAATTTTTAAGGCCTAAAAAAAAAAAAAAAAACTCTCTATAAAACGTCGCTATAATATTTTGTCTCAGTGTCGCTATATAGCGACTTTTAAAAGTCGCTATATAGCGACTTTTACTAACGTCGCTATATAGCGACTTTTAGCAAAAGTCGCTATATAGCGACGATTTACGAAACCCGATTTTTATACCGGCGATTAACGCTAAGCGGGCGCTAATCGTCGGTACGTAAACGTCGCAATAGGATGCGTGTGTAGTAGTGGAGGTCCTCTGAGAGAGCAGAGAGAAGAATCTCACTGCCTCCTCATCGCTCATCTGCGCTACAAACTCATCGGGACTCCCGACAAAGCCATGCGCGGCTAGCCAAGGGGTTCCCCGAGGGGTAGTCGCAGTGCTACGTGGAAGAGGAGTCAGACTAGGGGTAGTCGTAGTGCTAGGTCCGAGAGGAGTCAGACCAGGGGTAGTCCTCGGGGTAGTCGCCTGAGAGGAATCAAAGTCCTCTGGAGCATATAGATCGTGAGCTCTCCTCCTGCGAGGCTATCCGTACTCGTCAAATGAGCGACGTGATCCCATGTTTAACATAGACACAAACACAAAAATAGAAAACAAAAAAACAAACATAAGCATAGGCATAGGGATAGGCATAGGCAAGAAGAAAGAAGAGGGAAAGGAAAGAGAAGAGGAAGAAAAGGGAAATAGAGAATAAGAGTTAGAAAGAATAAGCTCATGCTTATGCTTATGCGGAAATAGAGAATGAGAGAAGGGGGAAATAGAGAAGGGGAAAGAGATGAGGGGGAATGAGAGAAGCATAAGCATAAGCTTATGCGGAAATAGAGAATGAGAGAAGCATAAGCTCATGTTATGCGGAAATAGAGAATGAGAGAAGCATAAGCTCATGAGCTTATGCTTCTCTCATTCTCTATTTCCGCATAAGCTTATGCTTATGCTTCTCTCATTCCCCCTCATCTCTTTCCCCTTCCATGAGCTTATGCTTCTCTCATTCTCTATTTCTACATAAGCTCATGCATAAGCATAAGCTTATGTGGAAATAGAGAAATAAAGAAGGGGGAAACTTAAGCATAGGCTCATGCTCATGCATGAGCATAAGCATGAGCTTATGCTTATGCTTATGCTTAAGCATCGACATAAGCATAAGCTCATGCTTATGCTCATGCATGAGGATGAGCTTATGCGAATGAGAGAAGGGGGAAAGAGATGAGGGGGAATGAGAGAAGCATAAGCATAAGCTTATGCGGAAATAGAGAAGCTGGAGAGAAGGGGGAAATAGAGAAGGAGGAAATAGAGAAGGGGGATAGAGATGAGGGGGAATGAGAGAAGCATAAGCATAAGCTTATGCGGAAATAGAGAATGAGCTTATGCGGAAATAGAGAATGAGAGAAGCATAAGCATTTCCGCATAAGCTCATGCATAAGCATAAACTTATGCGAAATAGAGAAGGGGGAAATAGAGAAGGGGGAAAGAGATGAGGGGGAATGAGAGAAGCATAAGCATAAGCTTATGCGGAAATAGAGAAATAAAGAAGGGGGAAACTTAAGCATAAGCTCATGCTCATTCATGAGCATAAGCATGAGCTTATGCTTATGCTAGCATAAGCTCATGCTCATGCATGAGCATAAGCATGAGCTGATGCTTATGCTCATGCATGAGCATGAGCTTATGCGAAATAGAGAAGGGGGAAATAGAGAATGAGCTTATGCTTATGCGGAAATAGAGAATGAGAGAAGCTTATCTATTTCCGCATAAGCTCATGCATAAGCATAAGCTTATGCAGCTGATGCTTATGCTCATGCATGAGCATGAGCTTATGCGAAATAGAGAAGGGGGAAATAGAGAATGAGCTTATGCTTATGCGGAAATAGAGAATGAGCTTATGCGGAAATAGAGAATGAGAGAAGCTTATCTATTTCCGCATAAGCTCATGCATAAGCATAAGCTTATGCGGAAATAGAGAAATAAAGAAGGGGGAAACTTAAGCATAAGCTCATGCTCATGCATGAGCATAAGCACGAGCTTATGCTTATGCTTATGCTAGCATAAGCATAAGCTTATGCTCATGCTTATGCTCATGCATGAGCATGAGCTTATGCAAATGAGAGAAGGGGGAAATAGAGAAGGGGGAAAGAGATGAGGGGGAATGAGAGAAGCATAAGCATGAGCTTATGCGAAAATAGAGAATGAGCTTATGCAGAAATAGAGAATAAGAGAAGCATAAGCTCATGCTTATGCTTCTCTCATTCTCTATTTCCGCATAAACTCATGCATGAGCTTATGCTTCTCTCATTCTCTATTTCCGCATAAGCTCATGCATGAGCTTATACTTCTCTCATTCTCTATTTCCGCATAAGCTCATGCATAAGCATGAGCTTATGTGGAAATAGAGAATGAGAGAAGCATAAGCTTAAGCATTAGCATAAGCATAAGCTCATGCTTATGCTCATGCATGAGCATGAGCTTATGCGAAATAGAGAAGGGGGAAAGAGAATGAGCTTATGCTTCTCTCATTCTCTATTTCTGCATAAGCTCATGCATAAGCGTGAGCTTATGCGGAAATAGAGAAGGAGAGAAGCATAAGCATGAGCTTCTGCATAGAGAAGGAGAGAAGGAGAGAAGGAGGTCATGCTTCTCTCCTTCTCTATTTCCGCATAAGCATAGAGAAGGAGAGAAGGAGAGAAGGAGCTTATGCTTCTCTCCTTCTCGATTTCCGCATAAGCTCATTCTCTATTTCCACTGCGGAAATCGAGAAGGAGAGAAGCGTAAGCATGAGCTTATGCTTCTCTCATTCTCTATTTCCGCATATGCTCATTCTCTATTTCCGCATATGCTCATTCTCTATTTCTGCATAAGCTCATGCTTATGCATGAGCTGCGGAAATAGAGAATGAGAGAAGCTTATGCGGAAATGCAGAATGAGCTTATGCTTCTCTCATTCTCTATTTCCGCATAAGCTCATGCATAAGCATGAGCTTATGCGGAAATAGAGAAGGAGCATATGCAGAAATAGAGAATGAGAGAAGCATATGCAGAAGTAGAGAATGAGCATGAGCATATGCGGAAATAGAGAAGGAGCATATGCAGAAATAGAGAATGAGAGAAGCATAAGCATGAGCTTATGCTTCTCTCATTCTCTATTTCCACATAAGCTCATGCATAAGCATAAGCTTATGCAGAAATAGAGAAATAAAGAAGGGGGAAACTTAAGCATAAGCTCATGCTCATGCATGAGCATAAGCTCATGCTTATGCTCATGCATGAGCATGAGCTTATGCAAATGAGAGAAGGGGGAAATAGAGAAGGGGGAAAGAGGGAAGGGGGAATGAGATAAGCATAAGCATAAGAGAATAAGAGGGAAAGGAAATAGAGAATAAGAGGGATGCGGAAAGAGAGAAGGGAAAAGAGATGAGGGGGAAATAGAGAAGGGGGAAAGAGAGAATAAGAGAAGAGGGAAAAAAGAGAAGGGGGAAAAAAGAGAATAAGAGAAGGGGGAAGAAGGAAAGAGTTTGAGGGGAAGAGAGGGTTCCTATGCCCATCACTACAGCTAGCGCTTAAGGCGCTAGCTGCAGGCCAATGCAAATAACAAAAATAATAAATGGAAAAAAGAGGAAGCACTTACCCGAAATAGTATGTCCCACTCGGTGTAGTGGACTGGCCCTACAAAAGAGAGAAAACAACCCATTTTTTCAAATAAGATGTTAGTGGAAGAAGGAGATTACAAAAGCAACTTCTTGAAGGGAGGAGATTGAGGAGACAAGGAAAGGAGGAGATTGAGGAGACAAGGAGAAAGCGAAGGAAGAGAAATACAGAAAAAAGAGGTGAGTTTTCTTTCTTTCTTCAAATCTCGTTTTTTGTTTCAATCCTTTCAAAACAAGCATGAAAACTAGTTTACAGGTTTAGCAATACAAGAAGAAACACTCACAAAACTAAAGCTAACAAACAAACAACCTACATTGTTGAAACAAACTCACCTCTTGAAGAACTTCCTTTCAAGAAACCAAAGAGGAAAAAGGATAGAGAGGGAGTACAAGAGGTAGGAGAAGGGTGAGGAGTGGAAAATAGAGTGGGAGGTTGCTTGAAATAGGTGGGAGGTCGTCGAAAATAGGTGGGAGGAGATATTGGGTTGCTTACTTGAGAGATTAGGGAATAGTATGAATAAAACACCGCACGTTTAGCGTTTCGGGTTTAAACCCACAACGTCGCTATATAGTGACGCTTATTCGTCGCTATATAGCGACGGAACAGAGGAAAAGGTCGCTATATAGCGACGCTTATTGTCACTTTTTTGATGTGGCATCAAAAGAAGCTCAAACATGCTATTTTATAATTGTCAATATCTCCTCTTCATGCTTATGTTGTGATTTTATAAGTGTAGATGGAAGGGACGAGTGGAAGCTCGTCCAACGCCCGGGAGCACGAAGTGGCTTACGGAGAGGTTATACTATCATTGCACTCATTGCAAGCGAGAAGTACGACATCAACGTCGTATTATCATGCGCCACTTGCGGATGTATGGGGAGGAGCCGGAACCAGTACCCCCTGTTGGTGTTGCACATGTTGATGGATCATCGGTAAGTCAAAGCAGGATGAGGAGGGTGACGAGGGTACACATATACCTTCTCACTTTCAGCAAGACTATAGTCTCCCGGATGACGACGAGGGTATGGTCGACATGATGGATTCCATTTTTAGGGGCACTACATCCCACGTACACGTGATGTCAGAGTCTGAGGTCAAAATGCGAGAGTTGCAATCAACACAATTGTACAAGGGTGCTAGGATGTCTAAACTACGTGCTTGTCTCTCAATCTTGAATCTACAAGTACAGTATGGGTGGTAGGATACAAGTGTCTCGGCCTTAATGAGGTTAGCCCTTGCATTAATTTGACTCATTATTTGGATATTGTTTGTTTTGAGAATCATCATTTGGATAGTGTCTTTGTCATAGGTTGCTCCAAAAGATGTTGCTTGCACCCTCGGGGGGGTCACTATGTATAAACCCTCTATATCACGTGCGTTCAAGGCCTATATTTAAAGTCCCTTATCTGTAAAAAATTTCATTAATAAAATGTACCCCTTTTCTATACAAATCTGTAAATTTTTTCCAAAACTAATTTAAATAGTCCCTTATGTATATTTATTTCTGTAAATTTTAGAAATAAAAAAAATCCTTCTGTTGAACTCACGTGATAGGGTTACATATGATGAGTGACCCCCCCGAGTCTGCACCAAATACCATGCCCGCATTAAGAGATGAACGAAAAAGATACTAACAACGGTGGGTATGGATTATGATACCATCCATGCTTGCCGTAATGATTGTATTCTCTTTCGTCGTGAGCATGGAGATTTGGCTAGTTGCCCAAAGTGTAGGGAACAACGATATAGAGATGACTTGCAGGGTGAGCGGATACCGGTAAAGGTCTTAAGACACTTTCCCATCATTGCAAGAATACAACACATGTTTCGATGCAAATCCATAGCGGAGTTGATGACATGGCATGCATCTCATCGGTCCACTAATCACACGTTAAGGATTCCCGTAGATTGTGCAGCTTGGAAGCACATAGATAATCAGTGGCCGGACTTTGCGAGGGAGCAATGCAACTTACATCTTGGGCTAGCCATGGACGGCGTGAATCCTTTCAGGTTACGCTCGACATCTTGGTCGACATGGCCCATAGTCGTGGTGAATTACAATATCCCACCATGGCTAACAATAAAAAAGGGACACCTCATGCTTGCACTACTTGTGCCAGGAAAGTACAAGGCAAAAAACATGGACGTGTACATGGCACCTTTGATAGAGGAGTTACAGATATTATGGAGAGGAGTGCAGGTCTTTGATATTTCCAGAGCTCCTAGACATACCAATGATATTTTGGTCAGGGGTATCTTGATGTGGACCATGCATGACTACCCAGGATATGGAGAGTGCGCAGGTACGTGGTTGTGTCTTTACATGTACAATGAGGGATTATGCTTTTTTTACCCTCTTTTGCACGCATGTCTTGTACTAACACATTCATGCACGCGTGCAGGACTTGTTACAAGTGGGTACCATGCTTGTCCTGTTTGTGGACCGGCTCTGAAATCGCTTGCACGCTACTCCAAACATATGAGGAAAAATGTTTATGAAGGTCATGCTCGATACCTTCTGCTCCACCATCTCGCACGTGGAGGTCAGCTTGATCCACCACCATCATATTTGAAGGCAAGTGATTGGATTCAAGCTTGGAGGGCAAATGGAGAGGAACCTCCTCCTGGTATGAAGAGGCTATCGATCTTTCACGAGCTTCCTTATTGGGGTCAGTTACAAATCAATCATCTCTTGGATCCCATGCATATCTTCAAGAATGTGGGGGCTACTATTTGGGCACACTTGGTTGGTTCCAAGGACTCAAGAGGAGTGCGAGAAGATTTGCATGCTATGAATACGATGTCTCATTTGTGGCCCCAAGTGCATGCTTCGGGAAAAGTTGTCCTCCTGAAAGCGACGTGGATCCTCTCTACGAGGGAGGAGGCAGCGGTCAAGGCAGACATTGCCTCTTTTCAAACACCGACAGGGTACATGCGTTGCTTGAAAGGAGCATTTTCAAAGGACAATAAGCTTAGTGGCCTCAAGTCCCATGATTGAAACAAGGTCTTACAGGTATTCTAAGTAGAATTAGTGTACCGATAATCGTGATGCGTTGGCGTAATTATTATTATGTTATATTGTTGACATGACTTCATTGTTGCTTTGATAGTTCATCCTCCCAATTACAATAAAAGGGTGCTTACAAGAAGATGTTAGAAATGCTATATTCACGATCTGTGGTATTGTGAGGTATGCTTACTATCAAATCACATTATGTATTTTCTTCATGGACATGTGAAATAGGTGGATATCTCAAATATCTTACATATGCATGGACATGTGAAATAGGTGGATATCTCAAAAAGAGATCTCTATATCGAGCATCGAGAAGGCTAGGGTGGAATCCATCGAAGCCGTATGCTTGCTTGAGAAGCACTTTCCCTCGAGCATTATGACAACTCAAGTCCACTTGCTTGTGCACATAGTTGATGAGGTGGCTATAGCAGGTACCATTCATAGTCGATGGATGTTTTTTCTCGAGCGGTTTATGAAAACTTTCAAGGGGTTTGTAAGACAAAGAGCAAGACCGGAAGCAAGCATGGCAGAGGGATGGCTTGTGCAAGAGTCATTAGTATATATCACAGAGTTTCTTGCATCCACGGATCCTGATATGCCGCAAGCTTGGCACAACAAGGATGATGATCGCATCGTTGGCGAGGCCCCCCCAAGGAAAAGGGATTGAAAGAAAGATGAGTGAAGAGCAAACGGAGAAATTCAATAAGTTTTGTATCCTCAATAGCCCTGAGATGCAGAAGTGGATTGAGAGATATGAAGTGGCCAAAGCAGAAAGAATAAATGCAAGGACGAGATTCAGAGTAATGTACAGGCGATCACAACCATATCCACGAGATCTAGCTCTTCTCCCTACTCACATGTCACTTGATTGGCTACAACTGGCTCTTATACGTAAAGCCGAACGTGATGGAGAGACAATAAATGAGTGCGAGCGAGAGTTATCATCTGGATGTATGGTGCATGTAAGTTTCTTACCTCTTGACGTAATTAAGTAATTATTTGTGGCAATATATGCTATAAAATAGATGCATCTTCATTGTTTTAATGATGCTATTTTACAGTACAAAAAGTACAGTGCATTATGGTCATATGGACGACATTTTCACGTGGAACGCATCGATTCAAAGAGAGTCACGTATGATTGTGGAGTCATGGCTAACTTCACACAAGATAGCCGAGCAAGTGCTTCGGATACCAATCTTCTCTCCTCACAGTTGGATTATTGTGGAACCATACACGACATCTATGAAATTGATTTCAAACGATTTACTATTTTCATTCTTGATGTAAAATGGTTTAGAACTACTTACAACGGTCCCCATGCGACAGTGAGAAAAGATAGTAGCGGTCTCTTTGCAATAGACTCCACCAAACATTGGACCGATGAAAGTGATACTTTTGTTCTTCCCGAGCACTGTGAGCAGGTGCATACTAATGATTTAATTAGTCGAAGCTTTCGTTTTTAAAGTCCATTGATACATGTACTTGAGCATAATTTCATATATATAATTGACGACATTTGGCACCCAACTTCAATATAGGTGGTTTTTTATCCGGATCGTTCTGATCAAGATGGTGGTATGTGATCCAAGTTGCACCACGAAGTAAGCAAATTTTTGAAGATCGAGATGTGGATATGGAGATGCCACTACTAATGCCGGATCCAATTGATGAATCTAGTGAAGAAGATGTAGGTCACCATATGAGCCAAGAGGAAGATGCGCATAATGACATCACACGGGAGGAAGATGGAGATCACGATATTGATAAAGAAGACAACAATCATCAAGATCAATCACCACACTTAAGCTTTATTGAAGAAGATGATCAAATACTTTTAGGTGAACGTACGATGCTAGAGTACGATGATGATATAGGAGATCAACTCGGTATAGAGTTGGAGATAGACTTGCTTGGTGCCTTAGACTTGGCTCAAGATGAAACAGTTGATGTAAATGCTCTTATTTGATTTTTCTCATCTCAAACTTGGACATGAATATATGAGCTTCAAAGGCTTGATGTACATGCTCTCATTTTTTTATTCTCTATGAGCTCAAACATGTATGAAAATTTAAAAAAATTTGTCATTGGAAAAAACTAACTTTTAAGGCCTATTAAAAAAAAAAAACCTCTCTGTAAAAATGTCGCTATAATATTTTGTATCAGTGTCGCTATATAGCGACTTTTGTAAAAGTCGCTATAGCGACTTTTAGCAACAGTCGCTATATAGCGACGATTTAGGAAACCCGCTTTTCATACCGACGATTAATGCTAAGCAGGTGCTAAACGTCGGTACATAAACGTCGCAATAGAATTCGTGTGTAGTAGTGATAGTGAAGACACATGGCCAAGCTTCAAGGAAGAACCTAGGAGCTTGAGACTTGGATTGGATATGGACGGTGTGAACCCATTTGGTCCCAAAAGCATCTCTTATAGTATATGGCCAGTGATATTGGTGAATTATAATCTTCCACCCTCTATGGCTATTAAGAAAGGACATGTTATGCTATCCCTTCTAATTCCAGGGAAACATAAAGTCAAAAATCCTGATGTTTATTTGGATCCTTTGATTGACGAGCTAGAGATACTTTGGAGAGGTATTGAGGTGCATGATGTGAGCAGGCCTCTCTCATCACGAGACTTCAACTACAAAGCAGTCTTGATGTGGATGATGCATGACTTCCCAGGCTATGGCGAGTGTTCAGGTAAGCATTGCACTTTTAATTATGAGTAGGCAATCGATGTGGCACCTTGAACCCACCTTCAACTCTTAATTGTGTCCATTTTTCAATCTCACTACATCGGGTTACCATGCTTGTCCTGTTTGTGGTCCTTTGCTAGTTGCCTCATGGGCAGATGCATTGAATAAGGTCATCTATGAGAATCACCATCGATTTCTCCCACGTGATCATCCTAGATATGTTGCCCCTTGGAATGAAGTCCTTCCACAATCACTCACTGCGGGAGATTGGATGAGAATTTGGGACGGTTCCACGACTCCTCCACCACTTGGGATGAGGCGGTAAGGGTTTATAACTATTGTGTGCTATATTGGCTGGAAATAGAGATTGCCTGCTAACACCAGCTTTTGTTTAGATACTCCATCTTTTATCGTTTACCATATTGGTCCCACCTCAAGATCAATCACCTGCTTGATCCCATGCATATCTTCAAGAATGTGGCATCTACCATTTGGGAGCATTTGAATGGGACACGAGATTCCATAGGCATAAGGGAGGATCTATGTACCACAAGAAGCTTGGCCACAAGAGAGACCAAATGGGCATGTTTTTTTACCTCGTGCACCGTGGAGGTTATCAAAGCTAGAGATGGCGGCGATGAAGCATGCTATTACTATAATTCGTACTCCCACTAGATGCATGAGGTGTTTGAAGGGAGTCTTTACAAAGAGCAAGAAAAGAGGTGTAGAGCAATTATATGGCTTGAAATCTCATGATTGGCACAAGATGCTCCAAGTAAGTATTTTATGTGCATAATATCTTTTTCCTTTTAAATTTGTGAGTGAATAATTATAAGCAACTAATCAACCACCTCCTCGTGGGTTCAGTTCATACTACCTACTAGCATTTCTCGTAGTGCATCGAAGGACGTGAAAGCTTGTATTTACAAGATGGGCGAGCTTGTGAGGTACTTTACATGATACAAAATATGATGCGTATCAATGCTCCATGCAAAGTGTTCATATTGCTAATATGGTGTACTTTTTCATTTCTAGGTATGTGAGCTCAAAGGAAATAGATCCCACCACGCTTGAGAATGCTCAAGTTATGTCAGTGGAGGTGGTTTGTTTAGTGGAGGAGACATTTCCACGGTCTATTCTCACAAGCCAACTACATCTTATAGTGCATTTGGTGGATGAGATTGCTATATGCGATACTATACATGCACGATGGTTGTTCTTCCTCGAGCACTCATGAAGACCTTGAAGGGCTTCGTGAGACAAAATGCAAGACCCGAAGGTAGCATGGCCGAGGGTGGGTTGGTACAAGAGTCACTTGTATATATTTCTGAGTTTCTTATTGATGTGGATAGCTCTCTCCCACACTATGGAGAGATGATGAAGACCTAAGGATGACCTCACAACAACACAAAGCAACTATAGACGCACTTGGTAGACGTGCAAAATAGCAGGCACATCTATAGGCATTGCTTTAGTAGAGGAATTACGGGCGCGTCTAAAAGCACGTCTAAACGCTCGTTTATTTGCGCGTGAATTAACGCGTCTACTTGCACGTCGAAACTGAGAAAATACAGAGGGAGGACCCCAGTCTGCAGCACGTGGAGGCACGGAGGATCCAGATGGAGGAATATGGAAGTGCGCATTTTGGAGCAGGGGGTGTTGAATCATGGGAAGCCCAATTTGTAAGTATCGATCTCAAATTATATTGCTTATGTAGTTTATTAGGAGGTTGTTTCTTTGTACTAATCCCTCTGCAAAGTGTGTCATCTTGCAGCTTGAGATCGTGGGCAGATACCCTACTCCTGTGGAGACAGCCTACCACCGCCACCATCGTAGAGGAGATACATGGAGGCACTTCTAGAGCACTTCTATGATGACGGGTTGATTACTGAGGAGCAGTATACCCGGGCTACTGGAGCGGCCCCCGAGGTATTTGAAAGTAATTAAATAATGCCAAAATTATAAGTAAAGATTTGATTTTTCATACATTGATATATGTTGTCCCTTGTTTATAGGCCAGTGCACAAGACGATGAGGAAGACGAGGAAGGAGGCACAGAAGAGAGCGCAGAAGGGAGCGTGGAAGGGAGCGAGGACCTGGAGAACATAGATTAGTCGTAGAAGTAGTGCTAGCTACTCTTTTTTGTACTTAAAGCCACTGGCTTGGCTTCATGCCTCTTGTATATACACTCTTATTTTTTATACTTGAAGCCACATGACGTGGCTTAGCTTCCTTATTTTTTGTACTTGAAGCCACATGACGTGGCTTAGCTTCGTGCTATATGTATATACAAGCACTTTTTGAGCTTTCAATTTTATTGCGTTTTGGAGTTGTAATGTTTAATTTGGAATTGTAATTAAAATGCGGTTGGCTGTAAGAATTGAATTACACAATGTGGATATGGGATTCTTGTAACTATATAGCATACACAACATACACAGCATTCTGTAAAAAAAAAAATAATAATAATAAAGCGCGTCTATCAGTGCGTCTATAAACGCGTCTATATACGTGTCTGTCTATTCGACAAGCATCTATAAGCGCGTTTATAAGTGTGTCTATTTAAGCATCTAAGTGCGCGTCTATATGCGCGTGTGTCTGATATATAGACGTGTTGGTAGACGCGGGTCTCCAGACGCGCAAATAGACGTGCCCGTAAGTTTTTTATTTAGTTCAGTAAACGCGCAAATAGACGTGCCCGTAAGTTTTTTATTTAGTTCAATAAACGCGTCTGTGTGCGCATCTATGGGTAAGTTTTTTATTTAGTTCAGTAAACGCGTCTGTGTGCGCATCTATGGGTGCTTTGTCTTGTTGTACCTCTATCCTGCCTCAAGGGAAAGGAGTCAACAAAGTAATAGACACGGAGTTCCATAATAGTATTAACCTTACAAGTCGAGACAAATGTATAGACAGGGAGTTCCATAATAGTATTAACCTTATAAGTCGAGACAAATGTATAGATACCATAGGGAAGGTGAGGCCGGCGAGCTCCATCGTTTTTGGTTGGTATCTTCTCCCGGTCTTGCTTGCACCTCGTTCCTATCGCAGGTCTACCGTCTATAGATGTTTAGACTATCAAAAGACGGTCGTTCTGAGTTTTCGTCGCCATCACCCTTGAAACTGCCTTCAGTCTCCTGTCAGATGGGTCAACCCAGGCCGGCCCTCGATTGCATCGTCAGCTACGTCAACCGAGGCCGGCCCTTGCTTGCATCGCCACTCGACAAATGTTGGCCAACTGCTTTGCGTCCTTGCACTCTTGTTTTGTGGAGAAGGTGTATGCGGAATTCCACACCGGCTGTAAATTAAACCCACTGCTCAGACTTGGTCTGGCGTCTGTCTAGGTCTGAGCATTGCAGAATTAGGGTCCGGACTGAATTTCGAACACGGTGGCAAAGATTAGGACTGTAGAAAGTAGGAGAAGATGAAAGAATCCGATAAGGCCTCCTGTCAGCGCTTGGTAGCCATCTTTCTCCTTGGCACGCTGCAAGAATGCTGTGGTTGGAGCTGGATAGTGGCTGGCGCCAATATTAATTCTACCGCTCCTCCTCCTTGTCGTAGCTATTGCGTCAATGTTCCGGGTAACATAATCGTAAGCGGTCACGTGACTGGAGTTTTTGCGTGCCAAGGGACTATCTATCCGAACGAGCAATGGTTTTATGACAACTCATCGAGGGCGATATACGTCAGTTCCAGTTCATCAGTCGTGTTCTGTCTAGACGTGCCTCTGCCTGCGAACATCTCCGGCAGTTCACCCGTAACTATCTCGTCATGCGATCCGAAGTACCCAAAACAGACGCAGAAGTGGACCTTCGGAGCAGATAAGAGCGTGCAGAACCAAGGTAAGTAGCGCCATCACAAGGGTAGACCGCAAAATCACTGTGCACAGTCCAATTCATTTCTAGTTGAGTGTCCACAGCCGAGTTGCTTCGTGAGATTTATCATGTCCGCCTGGAGTTGTCATGTAGATTCTTCAAACCGATGTCTAATCTATGGTCCTTTTGCGATGCAGCTGGCTTGTACTTGTATGCTTCGAAATCAAAAGATATCAATAGCGGGGGAGGCGTACTGAGGGGGGTCTACTTGCTAAAAGCAGCAGCTTCTCCTAATTGGAACTCGACGGACTTAGGGGCTTACCAATTCACGCTGGTTGATATGACGGTGCTGGATTCTTACGTTCCACCAATCCCCCATTCAAACGATTCCAACGTTATCCTGAACGGCTATCTCGATTCACCTTATAGCCCAGCGACAAACGTCACCTTGGATCCATCTTCACACCCAGAGGGCAATCCGAAACAGGAACTTTTGTTCTATCTCTGCAACTGGAGCATACAACATGGGACCTTGACATTTGAGCAGCCTACTCTTACCGTACATCCCCCTCTTCCCAACTACAAGGATATTACGATGGTCAACTTAAATACGGACGATCGGGTCACAGGCGTTTCATCAACCCAAGCTTCTTTGAGCCAAAAGGTTTTCACCTACGCAGGGGAGTTCTATGAACTTTTCATCATGGTAGGGAGAAATTCCACTTCTTGTTCGAATGCCGACGCGGCTAGCGTCACGATTAAGGTTCAAGCTTCCACCGGCAACCAAAGTTTTAGGATGTCTCCTGCACTCGAATCTCCCGAGGGGTGGGAAAATTTCCGTATGTTGTTCAAAGCAGCCAGCAACGTCACCAACGTGACAATAAGCAGCACCACGATCACGAAAGGCTGTGGCCCCATCATCTCTCGGGTTGAGATGTATCTAATGAGCGTCCCTCTGACAAATGAAGGAACAGGTCTCGGTAATCTTCCACAAATCGTAGGCGCGTTGTTAGCAGCAGCTTGCGTTGTGTGTATTCTTGCGATATATCTTGCTAGGCGGAAATCTGGGGCATATCAGTTAGTGACTGTTTCCAAGAGGATGTGCTACAGCTACAAGGAGATAGTGGGGTTCACCGACAACTTCAGCGTATTGATTGGCAGAGGTGGATATGCCGAGGTGTACAAGGGAGCCTTCCCGGATGGAACAAAGATAGCAGTAAAGAGAGAGATGAAACGCTGTGTACTGTCCGGGATGGAAAGCTGCAACGATGAGATCTACAGCTGGGAAGAGGTCTCCGTGCTAGATCGCGTGCATCATCGCTGTGTAATTGAATTCTTCGGCTACTGCCGTGAACGAGGTACGATTCTTGCCGGGAGAGGTGAGTGTTACTGCTTACTCGTTCTGAAGATGCATATCTTAATTGTTCAATGCCGATCCTGATGAATTCGATAGATTGTTTGGAATGTTAGACTGATCAAAATAGTGAGCTGCTGACATTAACATCTATTGCCCGAGATAGAGAGAGTCGATAAAGCATGTGAAATTTGATTGCGAATTGTGTGGGCTATCAAAACTCGAGGGAATGTTAGTGAGATCAACGTTGGATTGTCCGATGCAGAGAGCGTGTGATGCATTACATGGTGGGGAAGGTTGATTAGATCTTCGATGCAGTGTACTTATTAGGAAGACGGTAGATTGTGCAAAACATGGTGTTGTCAAACTGGGATGAGTGCTACATGGGGTAAATTATTGTCGACTGAGGTGCTTTTCGATAGACGAAAGCCTTATTCTGTGCACGAAGTTGAGTTGAAGAGGAGGGCGAATGCACTGTAGATAACAATTATCGATCAGGAAAGCACGGGGCGAGGTCCGACTGTAAATAAGAATTATCATGGAAGCATGGGGCGAGGTCCGACTGATAATAAGAATTATCATTATAGAAGCACGGGTTGAGGTCGATTTTTAAGATTGACTGTATGGCCAACTAGTGCAGTGTTGACGGATATGGTGTGTGAGGATGATAGACGTTGAGAATGAAGGAAATGTTATTTTGTGTAGAGGTTGAGAATGGTGAAGGAAATGGTATTTTATGAATGGTGAAGGAAATGTTATTTTGTGTGGCAATCGATACGAGTTTGTGTGGCAATTGATTAAAGGGTAAGTGTTGTGTTTCTATTTGATGTTTGAGAGATGTCATGAGTTATAACATTGCATTGATTAGAAGGCAAGTTTTGCAAATGTTTACACTCCTTAAGAAAATGATGGTTTTGTGTGGCAATTGATGTTGTGTTTCTGTCTGATGTTGAAGAGATCCTGTTAGTTTATGCATGGAAATCCGTTAAGACAGGAGGTAGAGGTGATTATATCAATAGCCAAGGCTGGTCCATGGAGCTAGCTAGGAAAGTTCACAAATGTGGCCTATATGAGTAGTGTTGGGTGCTTTATGTACGACCAAGCTTGGAAAGCATGTCTAAGTAAGACCAAGCTTGGAAAGCATGTCTAAGCCAGTGTTCACACAAAACCTGCAAACTATATACAATGAACCTGCAACATTTTCATTTTCACCCATAAAAAATATTTCCTCAATTTTGTAAAATCTGCAAAATTTTAGACAATTTAGTTATATTTTAGAAAATTTGAAACCCCAAGTTTTGTGATTTGTTGAGAAAAAAGTTTTCTGTGAACAATGGTCTAAGCAGTGCTAGAAAAAGATCGCCTAAAAATAGAGCAGTGGCAACTCAGGTGTTTGGGCGTTCTCTAGGTTGAGTTGGCTATGGGTGTTCGGATCTCAATTGAAATTAAGAAAACTGGCTCAGAAGGCTCCCGTAGAACATCGGTTAAAAGTAGACAATGGGAAAAAAGTTTTCCACTAGCATTGCATTTTCTCTTAATAAAGAATGATGTTAGATAGCTCTGTTGTTGTCTCTGTTTGAGACTCTTTTGAAAATTTTTGAAATGTTTGTTGTGTGGATGAAACAGGAGAGAGAATGCTGATATTCGAGTACATGCCCAACGGGAGTCTATACGAGTTACTACATGAGCCAGGAGGAGTACTAAGTTGGCCGCAGCGGCTAAAAATAGCACAGCAAGTAGCATCAGGGTTGGAGTATTTACATCACGGCGCCAATCCACCGATAGTTCATCGCGATATCAAATCAGCCAACATCCTAATCGCCCACGACTTCTCCGCTAAATTGGCGGACCTTGGTCTCTCCAAAGGTGGCAAAAAAGGCGCTAGCCACTTCGCCTCCACCCGCACAGACGTCAAAGGCTCCCTTGGCTATGTCGATCCTCAGTACTCTGATACTTCCATCATCTCTGAGAAGAGTGATGTCTATAGCTTTGGTATCGTCCTCCTCGAGCTCCTCTCCGGTCGTAAAGCCGTCCATGATTGCTCTACCTTGCCCTCCTCGTCTCGCCCCTACATGGACGGCACCCTCCCCCTCCAGGACATGCTTGACCCCCACCTCCTCGCCTCCGGAACCGATGACCTCAATTTTACTGATGTCGCCCGAGTTCTGCACGTCGCCAAACTCTGTGTCGACCCTGAAGGCCAGAACAGGCCCTGCTGTACGAATATCGTGCAATTCCTTGGATGTCAATCACAGCCGCGCAGTGCAGGGATCGGTCAATTGGGTCCTACGGATTGTGATCCAAGCTGTTTCATGGTTCGTATTTCAGGGGGAGATGAGTGAGATTTGTTCTTCCTCAGATTTCGCTCTTTTTGTGGGACGAGCTCCAACGCTCTCTCCTCTTACATTAAGTTAGCCCCACTCAGATCCCCTCCTTTCAATGCATCAACGGTCCCCTTTCACATGCACACACATGCTCAGGAGTGTCTGGGTTGTAAATACTCTTGATGACTAATTCCCCTCACTGTAAAATTGTATGGACTCGTGATTTGAAGTTTTAATTGTAGCTCTTCCATTTCCTGGACATACTAGACGTGAGGTTCCGATTTCAAATGTGTGAGACTGTATAAAGGAAAGCTGGAACCAACATACTATTCGAGG
Source organism: Dipteris shenzhenensis (assembly GCF_047967505.1). NCBI lineage: Eukaryota > Viridiplantae > Streptophyta > Polypodiopsida > Gleicheniales > Dipteridaceae > Dipteris > Dipteris shenzhenensis. Next base: position 35,166,886 of record NC_141623.1, on the reverse strand, counting down.
CTGTAAACTGGCGGACCAAGCTAGATCATCTTTATTGGAGCCGCATATTTTGCTTTGCTCAGCATGGTCGATTGCAATGAAAGCATTAACTTATATATTTTTCAATAGATTTCAACAGAATTGGTGCCTAAAGCGATATTCACTTTCCAAAGTTCCATTAAAAACCAAAATGCATGTTACTTAGTGCCCTAGATTCGTTAGAGGACGTTTCCAAGAAATGCTATCTTGGCATATTTGCTGACGGTTCTAGTGGTGAGTGGCAAGCATGGCGAGTGTTCTCGATCCTAATGCTTGTCGCTCAATACAAATATTGGGTCCCCTACTAGTGAGATCCAAGGAACTTTGAATGAGCTGCAACCATCAAAGTCATTATTTATGAATGGTAGAGCCCTGAAATGCAAGGGTAGAGAGGACATATTTTCGCCTCCAATGGGGCTTCGATTTGCCAACTACAGACAATGTTTTTCATGAGGCATAGCCTGGGAAAATATCAATCACAGGTGTAGAGTGGCATATTTGCCAATGTAACAAGATGCAGGGACGTGGTTTTAGAATTGTTGGTTTGATATACTAAAGTGAAGTTTTTCTACAAAGATATCTCTTCTCTCTATTATGGAGAGGTTTCAGCTATTCAAGGAAGGTTATCTAAAGAATTTTTTATTGTTCGATTAAATACTTACTCAATCTCGGTCGTTGGATGACTTTTTTGCGCAGGGCTTCCCCCCTCCTCCATTTTAGTTATTTTGGTGGATCTCCATCCATTTTCATGTATCAGGCACTCCATCTTTCTCCTCCATTTCAGTTATTTTGGTGGATCTCCATCCATTTCATGTAAGAGGCACTCAATCTTTCTCTAACCTACACCTGCATTTCTCTATCAAAATCCTCCTTCCCTACTCGGTAGTCCCCCTCCATCACAATCAAAAATCCCATCTCCCACCTGAACATTTTAAGTAGCGGCCACATCTGTTGCAACCTCTTGCACAAATTCACTTTTCGATTTGATTACTATTCCAGTGGTTACACTGATGGTTAATACCTCTTCATCCAAATCCTCAACTTCTATTCGATTGATGACTCAAGAGGTGGAGGTGAAGGAGGATTTTGGTGGGACGATTGTAGTTGTTGAAATGTGGTTCAATGTTAGGAGGCAGAAGTTTCAAGATGAAGTAGCGATGAGCCGATTGTTCGATCACATGTGTGTTCTAATAACACTACTACACATGGGTCCTATTTCGATACTTAAGCATCGACGTTTAGCGTGCGTGGGATGCTAATCGTCAGTAACCAAAGCAAGATTTGTTAAGTGTCGCTATATAGCGACTTTAGATAAGTGTCGCTATATAGCGACGTTTAAAGAGCATTGCTATATAGCAACACTTATTAGACTTGTAAATGGTGGCTATATATCGACACTTATTAGACTTGTTAATGGTCGCTATATAGCGACACTGAGACAGTTTTCTATAGCGATGTTTTACAGAGAGTTTTTTCCCATACTGAATTTAAAAGATAGTTTTTTTCAATGACAATTTTTTTTTTCTTTTCATACATGTTTGATCCTTTAAGAGAATAAAAGTACAAGAGCATGTACATCAAGCCTTTGAAGCTCATATATTCATGTCTAAGTTTGAGATGAAAAAAATCAATGAAGAGCATTTACATCAATGGTTTCATCTTGAGCCAAGTCTCACGCTCCAAACAAGTCTATCTCTAACTCTATATCGAGTTGATCTCCTATATCATCATCATACTCTAGCATTGTGCATTCACCTAAGACTTGATCATCTTCTTCAATAAAGTGTGGTGATTCTTGATGATCGTCATCTTCTTACTCAATATCGTGATCTCCATCTTCCTCTCGTACGATGTCACTATGTGCATCTTCCTTTTGGCTCATATTGTGATCATCTTCATCTTCTTCGCTAGATCCATTGGGCTCAATTGGATCCGACATTGGTAGTGGCATCTCCATATCCACATCTCTATCTTAAAAAATTTGCTTACTTCGTGGTGCAACTTGGATCACGTATCACCATCTTGGATCAGAACGATCCAAATGAAAAACCACATATATTGAAGATGGGTGCCAAATGCCATCAATTATATATATGAAATTATGCTTAAGTACATATATCAATGGATCTTTAAAAATGAAAGCTTTGATTAATCAAATCATTAGTATGCACCTGCTCACAATGCTCGGGAAGAACAAAAGTATCACTTTCATCGATCCAAAGTTTGGTGGAGTCTATTGTAAAGAAACCGCTACTGTTTTTTCTCACTGTCGCATGGGGACCGTTGTAAATAGTTCTAAATCATTTTACATCAAGAATGAAAATACTAAATCGTCTGAAATCAATTTCATAGATTTCACGTATGGTTTCACAATAATCCAACTGTGAGGAGAGAAGATTGGTATCCGAAGCACTTGCTTGGCTATCATGTGTGAAGTTAACCATGACTCCACAATCATACGTGACTCTCTTAGAATTGATGCGCTCCAGGCGAAAATATCATCCATGTGACCATAATGCACTGTACTTTTTGCACTGCAAAAGAGCATCCTTAAAACAATGAAGATGCATCTATTTTATAGCATATATTGCCATAAATAATTACTTAATTACATCAAGAGGTAAGAAACTTACATGCATCATACATCCAAATGATAACTCTCACTCGTGCTCGTTTATTGTCTCTCCATCACGTTCGGCTCTATGTAGAGCCAATTGTAGCCAATCAAGTGACATGTGAGTGGGGAGAAGGGCGAGATCCCATGGATATGGTTGCAATTGCCTATACATTACTCTGAATCTCGTCCTTGCATTTAATCTTTCTGCTTTGGCCGCTTAATATCTCTCAATCCACTTTTGCATCTGCTTGCTATTGAGGATACAAAACTTATTGAATTTCTCCATTTGCTCTTCTCTCATCTTTCTTTCAATCCCTTTTCCTTAGGGAACCTCGCCAACGATGCGATCATCATCCTTGTTATGCTAAGCTTGCCACATATTGGGATTCGTGGATGCAAGAAAATCCATGATATATACTAATGACTCTTGCATAAGCCATCCCTCTGCCATGCTTGCTTCTTTGTCTTACAAATCCCTTCCTAATTTTCATAAATTGCTCGAGAAAAAACATCCATCGACTATGAACGGTACCTGCAATGGCCACCTCATCAACTATGTGCACAAGCAAACTGTGCACTTCAGTTGTCATAATGCTCGAGGGAAAGTGCTTCTCAAGCAAGCATATGGCTTTGATGGATTCCACCCTAGCCTTCTCGATGCTTGATATGGAGATCTCTTTTCGAGATATCCACCTATTTCACATGCCCATGTAAGATATATTCATAATCAGTCTAGAGATTATTTAGCTTAAATGGAAGAAAATGCAATCAATGCAATTTGATAGTAAGCATACCTCACAATACCACTGATCTTGAATATAGAATTTCTAATATCTTCTTGTCAGCACCCTTTTATTGTAATTGGGAGGATGAACTATCAAAGCAACAAAGAAGTCATGTTAAGAATATAACATAATCATAATTGCACTAACGCATCACGATTATCGGTACACTAATCCTACAGCATAGAATACCTGTAAGACCTTGTGCCAATCATGGTACTTGAGCCCACTAAGCTTATTGTCCTTTGAAAATGCTCCTCTCAAGCAATGCATGTACCTTATGGGTGTTTGAAAAGAGGCAATGTCTGCCCTGACTGCTACGTCCTCTCTCATGGAGAGGATCCATATTGCTTTCGGGAGGATAACTTTTCCCAAAGCACGCACGTGGGGCCACAAATGAGACATCCTATTCATAGCACACAAGTCTTCTCGCACTTCTTTCGAGTCTTTGGAACCAACCAAGTGTGCCCAAATAGTAGCCCCCACATTCTTGAAGATATGCATGGGATCCAAGAGATGATTGATTTGTAACTGACCCCAATAAGGAAGCTCATGAAAGATCGATAGCCTCTTCATACCACGAGGAGGTTCCTCTCCATTCGTCCTCCAAGCCTGAATCCAGTCACTTGCCTTCAAATATGGTGGTGGTGGATCAAGCTGACCTCCAGCAGGAGATGGTCCAACGGAAGGTATCGAGCATGACCTTCATAAACATTTTTCCTCATATGTTTGGAATATCGTGCAAGCAATTTCAAACCCGGTCCACAAATAGGACAAGCATGGTACCCACTTGTAGCAAGTCCTACATGCATGCATGAATGTGTTAGTATAAGACATGCGTGCGAAAGAGAGTCATAAAAGCATAATGCTATATTATACATGTAAAGACACAACCACGTACCTACGCACTCTCCATATCCTGGGTAGTCATGCATGGTCCACATCAAGATACCCCTAACCAATATATCATTGGTATGTCTAGGAGCTCTAGAAATATCAAAGACCCGCACTCCTCTCCATAAGATCTGTAACTCCTCTATCAAAGGTGCCATGTACACATCCATATTTTTGGCATTGTACTTCCTTGGCACAAGTAGTGCAAGCATGAGGTGTCCCTTCTTTATTGTTAGCCATGGTTGGATATTGTAATTCACCAAGACTATGGGCCACATCGACCAAGATGTCGAGCGTAAGCCGAAAGGATTCACGCCATCCATGACAAGCCCAAGATGTAACTTGCGTGGCTCCCTCGCAAAGTCCGGCCACTGACTGTCTATGTGCTTCCAAGCTGCACAATTTGTGGGAATCCTCAATGTGTCATCAGTGGACTGATGAGATGCATGCCAAGTCATCAACTCTGCTATGGATTTGCATCGGAACATGTGCTGTATTCTTGCAATGATGGGAAAGTGTCTCAAGACGTTTATCGGTATCTACTCACCTTGCAAGTCATCTCTATATCGTTGTTCCCCACACTTCGGATAACTAGCCAAATCTTCATGCTCATGAGGAAAGAGAATACACTCATTACGGCAAGCATGGATGGTATCATAATCCATACCCATCATTGTTAACATCTTATTCGCTTCATCTCTTAATGCGTGCATGGTATTTGATGCAGGCAACATCTTCTGGAGCAACCTATCACAATTTAAACATACATAGGCTTCGAATAATGATGATTCTTAAACATACATGATGATTCTCACCTCTCTTTTCCCCTTTTCTTTCTCTTTTTTCCTCTTTCAAAGCAACAAAGAAGTCATGTCACTAATTCTACAGCTTAGAATACTTGTAAGACATTGAGCAAGCTTAGAATCCTACAACCTGACATTGAGCAAACATTTACAGACTCCTGCATTCTTTGAATTAGAGTGACAGAAGTCTGTATCTGTTTGCTCAATGGTAGGCTATTGAAGCTTCACGTGGGGAAAAAGAGAGAAAGAAAGAGAGAAGAAAAGAGAGGAAAAGAGAGGAGAAAAAAGAGAGAAAAAGAGAGGAGAAAAAGGAGAAAAGAGAGGAGAAAAAAGACAAAAAAAGAGAGGAGATAAGAGAGAAAAAGAGAGAAAGTCAAAAGAGAAAAAGTGGGGATAAAAGAGAGAAAAAAAGAGAAGGAAAGAGAGGAGAAAAGAGAGGAAAATAGAGGAAAATAGAGGAGGAAAAAAAAAGAAAAAGAGAGGAGATGAGAAAAAAGAGACGAAAAGAGACGAAAAAGAGAGGATAAAAGAGAGTCATAATTCAAACATACATAGGCTTTGAATAGTAATGATGCTCAAACATACATGATGATTCTCAAAACAAACAATATCCAAATAATGAGTCAAATTAATGTGGGAGCTAACCTCATTAAGGCTGAGACACTTGTATCCGACCACCCATACTTTGCTTGCAGATTCAAGATTGAGAGACAAGCCCATAGTTTAGACATCCTACCACCCTCATACAACTGTGTTGATTGCAACTCTCGCATATTGACCTCAGACTCTGACATCACGTGCACATGTGATGTAGTGCCCCTAAAAATAGAATCCATCATGTCCACCATACCCTCATCATCATCTACAAAAGAGCATCCTTAAAACAATGAAGATGCATCTATTTTATAGCATATATTGCCATAAATAATTACTTAATTACGTCAAGAGGTAAGAAACTTACATGCATCATACATCCAAATGATAACTCTCGCTCGTGCTCGTTTATTGTCTCTCCATCACGTTCGGCTCTATGTAGAGCCAGTTGTAGCCAATCAAGTGACATGTGAGTGGGGAGAAGGGCAAGATCCCATGGATATGGTTGCGATTGCCTATACATTACTCTGAATCTCGTCCTTGCATTTAATCTTTCTGCTTTGGCCGCTTAATATCTCTCAATCCACTTTTGCATCTCCTTGCTATTGAGGATACAAAACTTATTGAATTTCTCCATTTGCTCTTCTCTCATCTTTCTTTCAATCCCTTTTCCTTGGGGAACCTCGCCAACGATGCGATCATCATCCTTGTTATGCTAAGCTTGCAGCATATTGGGATTCGTGGATGCAAGAAAATCCATGATATATACTAATGACTCTTGCATAAGCCATCCCTCTGCCATGCTTGCTTCTTTGTCTTACAAATCCCTTCCTAATTTTCATAAACTGCTCGAGAAAAAACATCCATCGACTATGAACGGTACCTGCAATGGCCACCTCATTAACTATGTGCACAAGCAAACTGTGCACTTCAGTTGTCGTAATGCTCGAGGGAAAGTGCTTCTCAAGCAAGCATATGGCTTTGATGGATTCCACCTTAGCCTTCTCGATGCTTGATATGGAGATCTCTTTTCGAGATATCCACCTATTTCACATGCCCATGTAAGATGTAATCATAATCAGTCTGGAGATTCACTACTACACATGGATCCTATTGCGACGTTTACATACCGACATTTAGTGCCTGCTTAGCGCTAATCGTCGATATAAAAAGCAGGTATCGTAAATCGTCGCTATATAGCGACTATTGCTGAAAGTCGCTATATAGCGACTTTTTCTGTAAAAGTCGCTATATAGCGACACTAAGACAAAATACTATAGCGACGTTTTTACAGAGGTTTTTTTTTTTTTTTATAGGCCTTAAAAGTTAGTTTTTTCCAATGACAAATTTTTTTAAATTTTCATACATGTTTGAACTCATAGAGAATAAAAAAATGAGAGCATGTACATCAAGCCTTTGAAGCTCATATATTCATGTCCAAATTTGAGATGAGAAAAATCAAATAAGAGCATTTACATCAACTGTTTCATCTTGAGCCAAGTCTAAGGCGCCAAGCAAGTCTACCTCCAACTCTATACCGAGTTGATCTCCTATATCATCATCGTACTCTAGCATCGTACGTACATTCACCTAAAGGTATTTGATCATCTTCTTCAATAAAGCTTAAGTGTGGTGATTGATCTTGATGATTGTTGTCTTCTTCGTCAATATCGTGATCTCCATCCTCCTCCCGTGCGATGTCATTATGCGCATCTTCTTCTTGGCTCATATGGTGATCTACATCTTCTTCGCTAGATTCATCAATTGGATCCGGCATTGGTAGTGGCATCTCCATATCCACATCTCGATCTTCAAAAATTTGCTTACTTTGTGGTGCAACTTGGATCATGTACCACCATCTTGGATCAGAATGATCCGGATGAAAAACCACCTATATTGAAGATGGGTGCCAAATGTCGTCAATTATATATATATCAATGGACTTTAAAAACGAAAGCTTCGACTAATTAAATCATTAGTATGCACCTGCTCACAATGCTCGGGAAGAACAAAAGTATCACTTTCATTGGTCCAATGTTTGGTGGAGTCTATTGCAAAGAGACCGCTACTCTCTTTTCTCACTGTCACATGGGGACCGTTGTAAGTAGTTCTAAACCATTTTACATCAAGAATAAAAATAATAAATCGTCTGAAATCAATTTCATAGATGTCACGTATGGTTCCACAATAATCCAACTGTGAGGAGAGAAGATTGGTATCCGAAGCACTTGCTCAGCTATCTTGTGTGAAGTTAGCCATGACTCCACAATCATACGTGACTCTCTTTGAATCAATGCATTCCACGCGAAAATGTCATCCATATGACCATAATGCACTGTACTTTTTGATTTGTAAAAGAGCATCATTAAAACAATGAAGATGCACCTATTTTATAGCACATATTGCCACAAATAATTACTTAATTACGTCACGAGATAAGAAACTTACATGCACCATACATCTAGATGATAACTCTCGCTCGCGCTCGCTTATTGTCTCTCCATCACGTTTGGCTTTACGTAGAGCCAGTTGTAGCCAATCAAGTGACATGTGAGTAGGGAGAAGAGCCAGATCTCGTGGATATGGTTGTGATCGCCTGTACATTACTCTAAATCTCATCCTTGCATTTATTCTTTCTGCTTTGGCCACTTCATATCTCTCAATCCACTTCTGCATCTCAGGGCTATTGAGGATACAAAACTTATTGAATTTCTCCATTTGCTCTTCGCTCATCTTTCTTTCAATCCCTTTTCCTTGGCGAACCTTGCCAACGATGCGATCATCATCCTTGTTGTGCCAAGCTTGCGGCATATCAGGATCCGTGGATGCAAGAAACTCTGTGATATATACTAATGACTCTTGCACAAGCCATCCCTCTGCCATGCTTGCTTCCAGTCTTGCTCTTTGTCTTACAAACCCCTTTAAAGTTTTCATAAACCGCTCGAGAAAAAACATCCATCGACTATGAACGGTACCTGCTATAGCCACCTCATCAACTATGTGCACAAGCAAGTGGACTTGAGTTGTCATAATGCTCGAGGGAAAGTGCTTCTCAAGCAAGCATACGGCTTCGATGGATTCCACCCTAGCCTTCTCGATGCTCGATATAGAGATCTCTTTTTGAGATATCCACCTATTTCACATGTCCATGCATATGTAAGATATTTGAGATATTAACCTATTTCACATGTCCATGAAGAAAATACATAATGCGATTTGATAGTAAGCATACCTCATAATACCATAGATCTTGAATATAGCATTTCTAACATCTTCTTGTAAGCACCCTTTTATTGTAATTGGGAGGATGAACTATCAAAGCAACAATGAAGTCATGTCAACAATATAACATAATAATAATTACGCTAACGCATCACTATTATCGGTACACTAATTCTACTTAGAATACCTGTAAGACCTTGTGCCAATCATGGGACTTGAGGCCACTAAGCTTATTCTCCTTTGAAAATGCTCCTTTCAAGCAACGCATGTACCCTGTCGATGTTTGAAAAGAGGCAATGTCTGCCTTGACCGCTACCTCCTCCCTCACAGAGAGGATCCACATTGCTTTCGGGAGGACAACTTTTCCCGAAGCATGCACTTGGGGCCACAAACGAGACATCCTATTCATAGCACGCAAGTCTTCTCACACTCCTCTCGAGTCCTTGGAACCAACCAAGTGTGCCCAAATAGTAGCCCCCACATTCTTGAAGATATGCATGGGATCCAAGAGATGATTGATTTGTAACTGACCCCAATAAGGAAGCTCGTGAAAGATCGATAGCCTCTTCATACCAGGATGAGGTTCCTCTCCATTCGCCCTCCAAGCTTGAATCGAATCACTTGCCTTCAAATATGATGGTGGTGGATCAAGCTGACCTCCACGTGCGAGATGGTCGAGCGGAAGGTATCGAGCATGACCTTCATAAACATTTTTCCTCATATGTTTGGAGTAGCGTGCAAGCGATTTCAGAGCCGGTCCACAAACAGGACAAGCATGGTACCCACTTGTAACAAGTCCTGCACACGTGCATGAATGTGTTAGTACAAGACATGCGTGCAAAAGAGAGTAAAAAAAGCATAATCCCTCATTGTACATGTAAAGACACAACCACGTACCTGCGCACTCTCCATATCCTAGGTAGTCATGCATGGTCCACATCAAGATACTCCTGACCAAAATATCATTGGTATGTCTAGGAGCTCTAGAAATATCAAAGACCTGCACTCCTCTCCATAATATCTGTAACTCCTCTATCAAAGGTGCCATGTACACATCCATGTTTTTTGCCTTGTACTTTCCTGGCACAAGTAGTGCAAGCATGAGGTGTCCCTTTTTTATTGTTAGCCATGGTGGGATATTGTAATTCACCACGACTATGGGCCCTGTCGACCAAGATGTCGAGCGTAACCCGAAAGGATTCATGCCGTCCATGGCTAGCCCAAGATGTAAGTTGCGTGGCTCCCTCGCAAAGTCCGGCCACTGATTATCTATGTGCTTCCAAGCTGCACAATCTGCGGGAATCCCCAATGTGTCATCAGTGGACCGATGAGATGCATGCCATGTCATCAACTCTGCTATGGATTTGCATCGAAACATGTGTTGTATTCTTGCAATGATGGGAAAGTGTCTCAAGACCTTTACCGGTATCTGCTCACCCTGCAAGTCATCTCTATATCGTTGTTCCCCACACTTTGGACAACTAGCCAAATCTCTATGCTCACGATGAAAGAGAATACAATCATTACGGCAAGCATGGATGGTATCATAATCCATACCCACCGTTGTTAGCATCTTTTTCGCTTCATCTCTTGATGCGGACATGGTATTTGGTGCAGGCAACATCTTCTGGAGCAACCTATGACAAAGACAGTATCCAAATGATGATTCCCAAAACAAACAATATACAAATAATGAGTCAAATTAATGCAAGGGCTAACCTCATTAAGGCCGAGACACTTGTATCCGACCACCCATACTGTACTTGTAGATTCAAGATTGAGAGACAAGCACGTAGTTTAGACATCCTAGCACCCTCGTACAATTGTGTTGATTGCAACTCTCACATTTTGACCTTAGACTCTGACATCACGTGTACGTGGGATGTAGTGTCCCTAAAAATGGAATCCATCATGTCGACCATACCCTCGTCGTCATCCGAGAGACTATAGTAAGTCTTGCTGAAAGTGAGAAGGTATATGTGTACCCTCGTCACCCTCCTCATCCTATTTTAAGATTTTGTGTAAATATAAGATCTTCCATTTCCTGGTATAGAATAAGATTGCGAACTTAAATAGCTTTGACTTACCGATGAGCCATCAACATGTGCAACACCAACGGGGGGTACTGGTTCCGGTTCCTCCCCATACATCTGCAAGTGGCACATGATAATATGATGTTGATGTCATACTTCTCGCTTGCAATGAGTGCAATGACAGTATAACCTTTCCGTAAGCCACTTCGTGCTCCCGGGCATTGGCGCATCATCGCGGACGAGCTTCCACTCGTCCCTTCCATCTACACTTATAAAATCACAACATAAGCATGAGGAGGACATATTGACAATTATAAAAAAGCATGTTGAGCTTCTCTTGAAGCCATATCAAAAAAATGACAGTAAGCGTCGCTATATAGCGACGCTTTCCTCTGTTCCGTCGCTATATAGTGACGTTTTTAATTAAAGACGTCACTATATAGCGATGGATTAGCGTCGCTATATAGCGACGCTGTGGGTTAAAACCCGAAACACCAAAACGCGCGGCGTTTTACTCATTCCATTCCCTAATCTCTCAAGTAAGCAACCCAAAATCTCCTCCCATCTATTTTCGACGACCTCCCATCTATTCCAAGCAACCTCCCACTCTATTTTCCACTCCTCACCCTTCTCCTACCTCTTGTACTCCCTCTCTATCCTTTTCCCTCTTTGGTTTCTTGAAAGAAAGTTCTTCAAGTGGTGAGTTTGTTTCAACAATGTAGGTTGTTTGTTTGTTAGCTTTAGTTTTGTGAGTGTTTCTTCTTGTATTGCTAAACTTGTAAACTAGTTTTCATGCTTGTTTTGAAAAGATTGAAACAAAAAATGAGATTTCAAGAAAGAAAGAAAACTCACCTCTTTTTTCTGTATTTCTCTTTCTCCTTGTCTCCTCAATCTCCTCCTTTCCTTGTCTCCTCAATCTCCTCCCTTCAAGAAGTTGCTTTTGTAATCTCCTCCTTCCACTAACATCTTGTTTGAAAAAATGGGTTGTTTTCTCTCTTTTGTAGGACCAGTCCACTACACCGAGTGGGACATACTATTTCAGGTAAGTGCTTCCTCTTTTTCCCATTTATTATTTTTGTTATTTGCATTGGCCTGCAGCTAGCACCTTAAGCGCTAGCTGCAGTGATGGGCGTAGGAACCCTCTCTTCCCCTCCCACTCTTTCCTTCTTCCCCCTTCTCTTATTCTCTTTTTTCCCTCTTCTCTTATTCTCTCTTTCCCCCTTCTCTATTTCCCCCTCATCTCTTTTCCCTTCTCTCTTTCCTTTCCCTCTTATTCTCTATTTCCTTTCCCTCTTATTCTCTTATGCTTATGCTTCTCTCATTCCCCCTTCTCTCATTCCCCCTTCTTTATTTTCCCCTTCTCTCATTCGCATAAGCTCATGCTCATGCTCATGCATGAGCATAAGCATGAGCTTATGCTTATGCTTATGCTAATGCTTAAGCATAAGCATAAGCATAAGCATAAGCATAATATTCTCTTATGCTTATGCTTCTCTCATTCCCCCTTCTCTCTTTCCCCCTTCTCTCATTCCACAACAAGACAAAGCACCCATAGACGCGCGCACAGACGTGTTTCATGAACTAAATAAAAAACTTACGGGCGCGTCTATTTTCACGTTTGGAGACCCACGTCTAATTGCGCATCTATATATCAGAAACACGCACGTATAGACATGCAGTTAGACGCGTAAATAGACGTGCTTCTAAACGCATTTATAGATGCACATATAGACGCAAATTGAACAGACAGACACGAATATAAACGCGTTTTTAAATGCACTGATAGACGCGCTTTTTTAAAAAAAAAAATTTTTTACAGAATACTGTGTATGCTATATAGTTAAAAGAATCCCATATCCACATTGTGTAATTCAATTCTTACAGCCAACCGCATTTTAATTACAATTCCAAATAAAATATTACAACTCCAAAACGCAATAAAATTGAAAGCTCAAAAAGTGCTTGTATATACATATAGCATGAAGCTAAGCCACGTCATGTGGCTTCAAGTACAAAAAATAAGAGGAGTCTATATACAAGAGGCATGAAGCCAAGCCAGTGGCTTTAAGTACAAAAAAGAGTAGCTAGCACTACTTCTACGACTAACCCTCGCTGCCTTCCACGCTCCCTTCTGCGCTCCCTTCTACGCTCCCTTCTGCGCCTCCTTCCTCGTCTTCCTCGTCGTCTTGTGCATGGGCCTGTAAACAAGGGACAACATATATCAATGTATGAAAAATCAAATCTTTACTTATAATTTTGGCATTATTTAATTACTTTCAAATACCTGGGGGGCCGCTCCAGTAGCTCGGGTATACTGCTCCTCAGTAATCAACCCGTCATCATAGAAGTGCCTCCATGTATCTCCTCCGCGATGGTGGCGGTGGTAGGCTGTCTCCACTAGAGTAGGGTATCTGCCCACGATCTCAAGCTGCATGACCGCGACACACTTTGTGGAGGGATTAGTACAAAGAAACAACCAACCTCCTAATAAACTACATAAGCAATATAATTTGAGATCGATACTTACAAATTGGGCCTCCCATGATTCAACACCCCCTGCTCCAAAATGCGCGCTTCCATATTCCTCCATCTGGATCTTCTGTGCCTCCACGTGCTGCAGACTGGGGTCCTCCCTCGCTGACTTCATTGCCTTCTTCCACTCACGCTTGTGAGTGGTGTGGGGTGGGCCCCTTGGTGGTTGACCTGCCTCAAGCCTGGCAAGCTCTGCTAGTGCCTGCCTCTTAAGCGAAGATCTTTTATTGCTAAGTATCGTAACAATCTTTGACTTCCCCCATTTATCTGTGAACTGGTGATTGGGGGGGTTAGGATACCTAGAGCGAACAGTAGCGAGGGTCTCATCAGCCAACCTCTTTGGGTGGTCTTTGTAGTGGATAAAGCAATCTCTGTAATTGTTAGCAATTACAGAGTGCATGAAGGCCATGATGTCCTTCCCCCGCGCATCCATCAAGATGCCTCCTATCTGAGTGATGTCATAATAAATCGTACCATCACCCAGAGGCACGTCTAAATCATCTGAATCATCATCCTCCTCACCGCCACATGGCCCAAAGCACTGTGCCATGCATCCCCCACCGCTCTCCCTGCTACTACGCCTGCTACCCTGTCGTGTCGAGCTCGTACGCTGGCCACTTGTAGCTGGGGACTGCACGGGACTACGCTGACCACTCGTAGCTGGAGAATCGAGTCTCGACGGCACAGGAATACGTCGACGGCTCGTCGAGACAGAAGGACCTCCTGACGGCATGGGGGAAGGGGCATAAGACGGGATGGCAGAAGGGACATAAGATGGCATGGGGGAAGGGGCATAAGACGGTACGGGGGAAGGGGCATAAGACGGCTGTTCTGACTCCGCTAGGGTGATCTCAGGCGGTGTGGGGTGGGTTGGAGTCTGTAGTGCCGACTCCTGGGGAGTGTTTAGAGTACCCGTCATATACCCGTATAACTCCGCAGGACTAGGAGGGTGCCCTAAAAGGTGATATAAGTCCTTCCAAATAGATTTCCGGGGATCAGGTGAGCTAGAAGTGCTTCCTGGCCACATGTTGAACTAGAAAAAAGGAAAACAATCTATTACTGATGAGCTGAGAAGAAAGGGGAAGAAAAGAGAGGCTTACTGTCAGAGTGCGTCTATAGACGCGCCTGATTTGTGCGTCTATAGACGCATCTAACAGAGCGTCTAACTACTCGTCTAACAAAGCATCTAACAGAGTGTCTATAGACGCGTCTGTGTGTGTCTACAACAAGCCAGACGCGCGGTTAGACGCCCCTGTAGATGCGCTTTTAGACGCGCCCTAAGACGCGCCTATAGACGCGCTCCGACAGACGAGATTTGTAAAAAGTAGAAAAGGACATTGCGCCCGATACAAAAACGTGACACTGATACCCAGATCATGCCCTTCTTGGATACGAGAAAGTACAAAACTGGAGAGAGCAAACTTCCAAACAAGATCAACTGCAAAAAGACGCCGTTTTACCACTAGAGATAGAGATTCCAGCTTTGAGATTGGCATAATAACAGAGGATGACAGAAGATGAACATGTAGAAGCCAGATTGGTACAACTTGAGAAGTTAGATGAAATCCGATCCTTGCACTACACCAAACAGAGATCCAAAAGAATCGACAAAAGGCCCGCTTGGATGCTAAGATTCGCAAGAGATGGGAAAGACACTTTGCTGAGGGGGATGTTGTGCTATGCTTTGATAACAGATTGGACCACCAAATGGATAAGAAGTTTATGCCACAGTGGACTGGTCCATACAAAGTCATCAAGGAACATAGCGATGGGTTTGTACAAGTTCAGGAGCTGCATGAACCATATGGCAAGAAGGTGATCAACAAGCGTTACCTCAAGCCTTTCTTTGTGCGTGATGGACCCAGGCATGGAAATGCTGTGCATTCCCTGCCTGGGGGGGGGAACTGTTATGGATAAAATTGTCTAAGGAAAAAAAAGCATTAATATGTGTGTGTTTTTGTATATGTGGCAATAGTATAATAAAATATGGTGTGCATAGGGCCCAGGGTTGAGGTGGTAGGGCATGACCATGTGCCACCCTTCCATGTAAGAGGACCCATAAGGTGTGTTGTACATAATCCATGGTAGTAATATTATAAAATGTAAGGTGGCATGGCTCCTCCATGTGCTGCCCCTCCATCTAGGCTGCATTTAGTGAGATATGGCTCAAAGTCCATGGGAGAAGTAATATAAAATAGGTGGAGATGGATATTATATTGGGTTATTCCCTCCATATAGGATAGGCCCATGTGGGGGAGGTATAGAAGGTCCAAGAGAGCAAGTTAAATAATGGGGAAAGTAAGATGAGGTGGCAAGATTCCTTTTGCCAACCCTCCACTTGTCCTCCTAGAGGTTTGAACATATTATAAAATTGGGAAGATACCAAGGGAGTATCATAGACTTGAGATATGGGGCTTGATTTATGTGGAAAATTGAGGCGAAGGGTTGTCGCACACAATTGAGAGTGCGTAACCACCTAGCCCACATGGGAGACTTTTCCACACACACCATGCATGTGGGAGGATGCTTTAATTGGGAGAGACCCCCTCTTTTGGCTATAAAAGGAGGGGGCTATTCCTTGATGAGACACGCTGATTCTTGTAAAGCCTTCTAGCTAGTACTTTAATATTTCACTCTCATCCTTTCTTTCAAATAAAGTATGGTCCTCTTCCCTTGATGTCTCCATCTTTACATTCCTCCTCCTAGCATGTACATGCTTCTCTTCCCCCTCTCCCTTTTCCCTTGTGTCATAGTCTCCCTCTTCATTCCCTCCCCTTCTAATTCCTTTTCCCCTCCCACGATAACGTTTTCACGATCTCCTTTCCTCTATGGCTCTCGAGTGTCGCCATGCTTAGCCTCTAGCCTGTGGTCCTGATTTCTTTTTCGGCTAATAGTGTTCACTTCATGCTTTCCTTTCAGTTTTCCAACACTTAGGTCCCTCCAATGAAGTT
Organism: Dipteris shenzhenensis; assembly: GCF_047967505.1. NCBI lineage: Eukaryota > Viridiplantae > Streptophyta > Polypodiopsida > Gleicheniales > Dipteridaceae > Dipteris > Dipteris shenzhenensis. The sequence goes on along the minus strand of NC_141623.1, from coordinate 35,150,440 downwards.
TAACCTTGTTCAATGACACCCTGAAAGTATTCAAGGATTATCTTTGACTGAATTTTTCTTGCTTCCTCAATGGGAAATTCCTCCCAAACATGTTGGAGGATCTCCAATGCAGGAACCAATTCAGGAAATCTAGGTGCTTTTGGCGGCGGCATCACAAAGTGCAGTGCATCTTTCTTTGAAAGAAGAAACAATCTGTTGCTCATTCTTAACTCTATGTAAATCATCATTGTATTGCTATCTTTTTCAATTTTTATTCCTAGTAAGGTGCCCTTTTGAATCAAATTGCTCTTTCAGAAAGATACATCTGATGCCTGCTCATCTTTCTCCAACTCTCTCTTTGTCATCACTAGAATGAGATTTCCTTTGCTCAATACCAAGAACCATGCTTTCTTTGTTGTGTCAACAACGGTCCAGTTTGTGAATTCCTTTGGGGCATAAATTCTTCCATTGTATTTCAGTGTCGTACCATTGACAAATGCTATAGCCTCAAGATCCATCCTATATCAAAGCACAACAAAAATTTTAGGTACAAAAACTATAATACTTTTGCATGAAAACTACAATTACTTTGATAAATCAAAAGTACAATGAGTCCCATTGATGCACCTTAATTTTTCATTCTTCCCAATCGTATAAGTGTCAATTTCATGCTTTGGGAATAGCCTAAAAGGCTTTATAAGGCTTAGATACATGCATAAATGTGAAAAAAAATAAGGATTTACAATGAACTCGTGGGTAGTGTAAAATGAAATAAAGTGCAATTGAATACAAATCTCTGAAGTTTGTTTGATATAACTACAATATGCTCTGTCCAGTCCCACAACTGGTACAAATATAATCTGCTCTGTCCAGTCCCATAACTGATTCAATTCTAATCTGTCATATCCACTGATGCAACTTCCAATCATCTTGAAAATTTTAAAACCTTGATCGTTGCTTAAATGGTAAGGTTGTTGTGAGTGTGAAACCGAATGTGAATGAATGGATTGACTCCGATTAGGAACTAGTCGGGAAATTTTGAGCATGGCTTTGATTGGTTTTTTTGGAGTTCTCTCCTTTAAAGACAAACTAATCTATGCTAATCTAGACCACCCACCGTCGAAGCGAAGAAAAGCAAAAAATAATTTCTTTTCCATTCTTCTTTTTAATATGCTTAGGTTGCGAGTTAAAAGCAATAAATAATCTATTTTCCATTGTTCTTTTTAATATACTCAAGTTGCGAGTTTTGAAAAAGATAAAATTTTTATTTACAAAAACTAATTTACTTACAACTCATAAGAATTTAACATTCACATTCATAAGAAGTTAAAATATTAATAAATTTCAATTTGACTTTATGAAAAATAATAAAAACTAAAAATTTAAATTGACTCCAAACCCTAAACCTAAAATTCTAAGCCCTAAACCCTAAACCCTAACCCCTTACCCCCAAACCTGAAACCCAAACCCTCAAATCCTAAAATCTAATCCCCAAACCCTAAGCCCTAAACCCAAACCCTCAAAGCCTAAACCCTAAACCCTAAACCTTGAACTCCAAACCCTAAACCCTAAACCTTAAACCCAAACTCTAAAACCTTAAACCCTAACCCCCAAATCCTAAACCCAAACCCTAACACCCTAAAACCTAACCTTTAAATCCTAAACCCTAAACCCAAACCTCCAAACCTCCAAACCCTAAACCCTAAAGCCTAAACCCAAACCCCCAAACCCTAAACCCTAAACCCAAATTCCCAAACCCTAAACCCTAAAAAACTCCCAAGCCGTAAATCCAAACCCTTAAACCCTAAACCCTAAACCCAAACCCTAAACCCTAATCCCTAAACCATGAACCCCAAAATGTTACCCCCAAATACTAATGCCCTAAACGCTAACCCCAAATCCAAAACCTAAATCATAAACCCCTAACCCCAAACCCTAAGCCCTAGCTCCCAAACCCTAAACCCCTAATCCCCAAACCTTAAACCCAAACCCCCAAACCCTTTTTTAATTCAAATTAATTTAACCTAAAACTAATAAGAATTTAAATTTCACATTCATAAGAAGTTTAAATTTTGACAAAGTAAATTCTTATTAGTTTGAATCACAAATTTTAAAATATAAATAAATTTAATCTAACTTAAAGTTTATGAAAAAATATAAAAATTTAAACGCAAAATAAAGAAAATAAG